>NW_020439081.1:592163-625801 GCF_000699045.2 Agrilus planipennis
ATTTTTTAATTTCTATTGAAAATACGTGTCCTACAAGAAGCATCAATTTTAAGCACTTGTAAAAGCTTTTAATGACCATATTATTGAAAACCAAAAACGTACCGAGTTAGTGTGAACCTTTGTCTGTTATCATACAAAAAATCAGATATTTATCTCGCAACGTTAAATCACAATGTTTAGAATAGAAACCCATGTTTCAGGAAAAATTCACACTAGGTACGAGCGGTCTATTGCGGTCAATCCCCTTAATAAATGGCACCGAATCCTTTTCTGTTTACCGATTGCATTGGCGAATAATTGAATTTTTAACCGTGAATACAAGAACTGGGTTGCAATTTTTTCACCCGCGTATAAGGAAACCGTGAATAAGGAGCTTTTACTGTACTATGCCGATGAACATAAATTAATTAATTGTCAATAATTTGAAGGATTTAAAGAAAAAAATCACCGTGCGACTTATCTGTTTGTATAAATATATTGCAGCCACGGTTTAATGCTTTGATTTATCGATATAATGCGTCGCTTTACTGTTGAATACGCTCTGTTTCGTTTAAAGAAAATATTGCTTGGCAGATCCTAGAAACGAACGACTCTGAACGTAAAGTATAGGAAAAAGAGCCTGACACCACGTTCTTTTTCTGTCGCATCGCATCGAGTCGGCTCGATTCCCTCCATCTCTTCTCTGAGAGCGAGCAAATTCGATTGAACTACCGCAGCAACTTCTTCCGTTCGAAATAACTTCCTTATATGATGGAAAATGCCCCACTGTTCGACAGGCCATAAATAAAATAAATTAAACTGCGGAAAACAATGGATTCGAATTTAGAAAGAAAGTAACGCCAAACGATATTTTTCAATCAACTCGTACCTAAACTTCTAAACGAACGTTTTTTAAAATATGTAATCTATCTTCATGTAATCGCTGCAAAATGAACCTAGGTTATCCTATAATGAGAGAAGAGTTCGATGTAGCATTAAAAAACTTAAAGAATAATAAGGCGCCAGGTGTAGATGGGATACAGGGGGAAATTCTGAAACATGCAGGACAAGAGGTTAGAGATCGTATGTTTAAGCTGGTTAGTCACATTTACGAGACGGGGAAAGCCAGAGTACGTGGTAGTAACCATACCTAAAAAGAGAGGCGCGGATAGGTGCGAGATATTTAGAACAATTAGCTTAACTTCCCATGCGTCATAAATTTAACTACAATTGTACAGAGTAGGATGGAAAAATGGGACGGAAAAACTATTAGGAGAAGATCAATTTGGGTTTAGAAGAAATAGATGTACGCGGAAGGCCATTCTAGCTTTACGGGCAACAATAGAGAAAACGATAGAAAAAGGAAAGAGTGCGTACATAGGATTTGTAGATTTAGAAAAAGATTTTGACGATGTTAAATTAGACAAGATGTTGAATATACTTAAAAATATAGGAGTAGGTTACAAAGATAGAAGAGTGTTAATTTGTATAAAGAGCAACAGGCAGTTATAGAGATGGGGCTGCAACGTAGAGAAGTAAATATTAGGAAGGGAGTCAGACAGGGATGCACTCTGTCACCGCTACTTTTTAATCTATACATCGAAGACGCGATCAACATCATTAAAGACAGTACAACTGTAGGGATAGATGTGCAAGGGCAAAAGATTAGTATGCTTAGATTTGCAGATGATATAGCAGTATTAGCATCTAGCAAGGAGGACCTAGAGATAGCTTTAAATAAAATGGAAGCGGTACTGACAGATCAGTACTGTATGAAAATAAATAAAAGTATAAATAAAATACTGGTATGCAAGGGAAGGAAAAGTAGGGAAAGACCGAATATAAAGATAGATTCAATAAAAAGAAGTCACTTCTATGCTTGCCAACGGTTAATTTAGAAATTTGAAGCTCGGCGCTGTACGGGTGCGAAACATGGACAGTGGGCACGGTGGAAAAGAAAACGTTAGAAGCGTTCGAAATGTGGTGTTACAGGAGAATGATTAGGATACCGTGGATAGAGAAAGTTAGAAATGAAGAAGTATTAGAAAGAGTAAGAGAACAGAGGACTCTATGGAAGTTAATGAGAAATAGGTAAGATAGGTTAATAGGACACCTTCTCAGGCATGAAGGTCGAGTGAGAGACATATTAGAGACATAAACGCGAGGTAGGAAGGGTAGAGGTAGGCCTAGATTAGATTACTGTTCGCAAATAGTTAAGGATATGGGTTGTTCTAGCTTTAGGGAAATACGAAGATTAGCGCAGGATAGGAAAGAGTGAAGGCGCTTGTCCAACCAGTCTTCGGACTGACGCCCTTATGATGATGTTGAGGTAATTTAAAAGGAAATGAAATAAGTTCAAAAGGGAAGAAGTGGTGGGCGATTGTTCGCATGTAATTCGAAAATAATAAAAAAATGAATGTTTATAAATCGTTTAGTTTAATTCAGTATGTGCAAGGTGCTGTTAATTACACATCAGCTGTGGCAAACTGTTCCCAAGGTGGTCCTTCTAAGTAATTACACTGACCAAACTAAAATTAGGTCAGTATTTGCTGGTCGTACTTAACGGTGCATCAACATTACGAACGCCATTTTATGAGAGTCCACAACGTGACCGGAGATTAGTTTTAATTCAGGTTTAATAACACCCTACTCATTTGTGCATTTAAAGAGTGATTATTCAATGTACGAGTACTTAACTATTATTTAATGACAAATTTAATATTTCCAATTGATGATAATCAAGGGTCATATAAAGCAAACGGTAACGGTACAAACAAATCGAAAACAGGATAACTGTACGAACTGAAATGGTAGAGTAGTCCTACGGCATATATGTAATAAAAGAATCTAATCACATAAATAAATCCTACCAGAAAAACCTCTCTAGGAATCATGTAAAAGAATTTATAGTTACTGCTAACTGATCGTATGTTTTATTTGAGTAAAGAAATTGCAATTGGCGGCAATATTCGAAATCCTTTTAGTTTTAATATAAAATGGACGGTCTTTTTAAAACCAAGTCAATCTACGAATATTTTTAACAATAAAATAATTCGAAGTGGTCTGTATTCTGTCGAAACTGCCACACGCGGATCGCGATTTCGATCTTCTTGGATCTCATCAGCGCGTCGCAGACATCTCCGACACAACACAGACCAACATTTACCTGCTGACTTAACAGTGCGTTTTAGAAAATACCACAAAATCTGTAGTACGATGATACATTTTAGGATTACGTATGCTCCAACAAGGTCCACTTGTGTGGATATCTACTTGCTGAAACGAATCGAGATGTCTGCAACGCACTGATGAGATCGAAGAAGATCGAAATCGCGATCCGTGTCTGGCAGTTTCGACAGAATACAGACCACTTCGAATTATTTTATTCGATTATGGCAACGTGCCTATCACGTTGTGGTGAGCTACGCCGGGATTCGTTTCAGCAAGCAGATATCCATATATTCAAATGGAGCTTGTTGGAGCATACGTAATCCTAAAATGTAGCATCGTACTACAGATGGCGTTTACCGCACCATTTGTGGTATTTTTAACATTGTCAATCATTTAGAGCACTCTGAAGTCATAAAGAGAACGATCGATGTTTTTATGGATATTATCTTATTTCAATTGAGCAAAGTACAGTAGACACGCTTTAACACGGCACGAAAACAATAAAAGTAGTACAATCGATACTTAGTAGCGGCATGTGGCTTTTATACCCCTTAAGTAATTTAAATCTCGGTAACTGCTTGGACGGATGGGAGAGTGACTTTAGTTTTATTGGTTTTAAGAATTAAGAAAAACAGTAAAGTGCAAAACAACAACACAAAGTGTTACATTAAGTTTTTGGATTTGCAAATTTATTAGTCAATTTATTTGCTACATTTGCTGTAATTACCATGATAAGGTCTTACAAATACAACATCGACTGAACGAAGATGCATCCATTTATAAATGTGTACAATGTGATAATAAAGCAGCGTGTATGTGTGTATGTATCTGTAAAAGCAACGCGAGCTTTCTGCTCACGATCAGCCATAAACTAAGACGGATCGTCGGGTTTTCTTCCGGTTTCTCAACTGTTTTGTTTACCAGCGGAATTCGCCGCGCATACATTCACCCCCACACACATACATTGTTCTCTTTCTTTACAAGTCGCAAGAGATATTTGTGCAGAACAAGCAGCCTGCTCGACTTCAACTTTAACTCAATCAAAATCAACTGTGTACAGCCCATTTCAATATGTTAGAATTGTGACCTTGAAGAAATCTGCGCGACGATAGAAAGAATACACACTAGGCGTGAGCAAGACAGAAATAGTTGGAACAAGCTTGAACGAGCAGAGCTCTCGATGGGAACTGTACAGTACTAGACGAAAATTTTTAGCAACTTCTTAAAACAAAAATGTATATAAATTAACAATAGAAAACAAATATCGAACCCGGGACGTTAATATTTCATTTTAACCACTATTACTAATTATAAACGTCATAGTGTTTCATACATTTAGTATATTTACATTGGTAAAAAATCGACGGATCTGTAACCTTATAGACTCGGTTTTTCGTGGCTGCTGTTGTCGTCTCCCGCAGCTTAGTGGTGAGAACGTTGGTGTGTAATGCCAAAGGTCCCAGCTTCGAATCCCAGTGGGGGTGTAACAACAGCAATAAAAATTTTTCCTCATTACCCTGAGGTAGTTTGTAGTGGATGGAAAATTGAAAATTAATTTTCACATTATATTATAGTTTTCCAGTTTCCTAGTTTACGTTTCATAAATATGTGACAAATAGTGTACGATTCTCGCGGTTTAATATGGCTCCAAAGCAATAAATCCTTGCAGAGAAATAAATTTTGTTGAACGGCTAGTGTAATTTTGCACTGAAATGTCCCTTTCTTACAGGTATAACTCTTGCTGAAAGTATGCGGTTCTTCATCATCATCATAGTAAGTTGTTCAACCCTAAAGGCTGAATAGCATTGAGACATCTCGTTACGTTCAACCGACTAGTTGGTAAAAATGAAAGGTCCATGGGGTAGCATTAACATTGTATTAAAGCAATCTCTCTAGGAGCGAATTACTTGTCGTCAGTAATGGTTATAGTCGACACTAAAACGTGGAGTAAATCATTCGGATTTTTCCAGCACGATTGGCTGGACGTCTGCCAAAAGGTCTGTCTCCCACTGTATACATACCGTGTCGGTATTGCGATATCAGTTCAGTGATGCCGGTTTTTCGGCACAAAACCGACACCGCTGCTCTTTTATGTGCAATTCAACCGACGATTTATGGATAGTCTGTCATCTCTGTACTTCAAATAGTTAGCTACAATGCACAGAAAGCCGGGAATAAGTTTAGCGCAAGTTCTGTACGAGTTTCAGATTGTTCAATATGGAAAGAAAACGAACACCTCGGCAGAACAACGCAATACGACTGTGCAATGGAAAAGAACCACTGCAGAATCCATTAGTATTGTAGTCAATAATGGAAAAGCTAACTGTGTGCTCACATAACAATTTCCAATGTCCATTAATCGCGTACTAAGTGTTTTTGTCATACATGTAAAAATATTCTTGTTCACCTTAGTAATGACTAATTATTTCGTTGTAAATGTTTCTTTTTTTAAAATTTCGCTGAATATTTGTTTAACTAATATTTCGACTTTAAAAGAATTACAGCTTATCATCTAGGTACCAGCATTTATTCCTAAAAGCGATTTTGTTTTTAATTATACTTATACCTCGCTTATTTAATAAAATATTAAAGTTTTACTTCGTACTTGAGATATATTTTAAATACTGAAGCTATTTTTGTAAAGCAGCCTGTCCCAACGTCTGTCTTAATGTCACAATAATTGTCAGATAGCAAGTTTCAGTAATGTAAATACAATCGTTTTAATTATAAAATAAGGCCTAAAGTTCTGAAGACGCGTCTGAAATGTTCAACTTTCAACTTTTATTTTAGTTGACTGCCAGCAAAAATTAATTGTCCAACTTAGAAAGACACAAAGAACTTTTGATTGACAAGTCTTTTAGTAAATTTGACTTTTCCACTTTCAGAGAGATCTTTAATACAACTTACGAGGGTGGATTGATAAGTTTCCCACTTCGAATTATTTTATCCAAATAAATTATTGTCCAATTTTTAATTTTTGCGACATACCTGTATGCGTATTAGTAAATGTCGAAAATAAAATCGATTTCATGTATTCTCAGCTACTAGCAGTGACATTAGGTGTACTGATTTCATGTTTTTTACCAATTTTAATGATTTGTATCATTTAGTAAACAATCGTTTTGTATCTAACTCGTAAAAGCTGTATATTTTTCATGGCTTTTTGCTAATGCCAAGCCGTAGCATTCATATCATAAGGATGAATGCCGTTGTACATGTCAAAGAAAAATAGCTAGATGAGAGATGAGAGGAGGACGTTTAGATAAAACTTACTTGTTGACCATCCCTCGTAATTTTCTGAGTAGTGCATTGACGTTTTATAACAAAGAGTCACTAATTTCCCGTACTTGAACACGCACTCCTTTAGAAAAAATAATTCATACGTCTCTGACTACCATTTTTGTTCATGAAATGTTTCGTTTAATTGGAAATAAAAGCGAAAGCATAATTGCTGTTGGTAGGCCTCAACCCTGTGGTTCAATAAGCAGTTGTTTCAGTTGACGGTAAGAACACTTAAAAAAATTATTCCACGCTATTCAGTTCGTCGACCTCGCGTCAATTTACCAAGTGAAACGGAAAACCATGGAAACTTACGTTGCAGTTTGCTTTTAAATTGGCTAATCTTTCGTTGAATTTTACAGCTTGATACCTATAAAATGGATGATATAAACCTCTAGGAACGGTGTGCTTTCGCACACGTCTTTGTTTTAACGATTGCCAACTTTTTGTGTTTTTATATCGCAGAATTATATAACTCTAACATCATCGTAACTCCAGGTAACAAAAAGGATTTGGTGAACTTTGACTTTTCCGATGGTACAATTAAAGGTGCACATCCGCTCTACGTCTTTCAAAAAAGGATAAAAAGCACCTCATTGACATTATAATTACTTTAAATGAAATAAATCTAATTCTGTAGCTCACTAATTACAGTCACAGAACAAAATTCACAGAAGCTGTAAATTAAATCATTGACACAATAATGAGTAATAGAAATTTCTACCTTTNGTATTTGATGACAGCACGATTTTCCTGCTTTTCCATTTTTACGAAAACCACAGAGGCGTCTTGTTCAGCGTGCTGTCAAACCTACACTAGCAAGGAGATCGGGCTGAAACTATAACTACAAGCTATCCAAGCATGGTACTATAGAATGTCACCTCAAGGTAGGCCTAGTGGCGTCATCTCTTGGTTAGGCCGGAAACTTATCAATCCACCCTCGTACAACTTAGGGTTCATAATGTTACCAACAAAATACTGTGTTGGAAGGTGAATCAGCTGCAAGGCAAAGAAATGAGGTAATTACTTCACACTTCAGAAGCTTCATATGGCAAACTGTCCATTAGAATTATTCATTGAAGGGATTGCAGTAACGATGCAAGCTTCCGTTAGCAGCATGTACTGAGTTGACCATATTGATCGACTTCACCACAAATGTTTACGGTAACGACGGCCCATTGGACCAGATTGAATTTCTTAGGTTAAACGTTCTAGGCAATTTCACGAAACTATGTTAGAAGTTTAGCTTTTGTTAAGTTTCACTCAATTGCGATATAACCGTTTTTACTAGATCTATTTAACGTATGGATTTCCAGGAGGTCAAAACTCTACGGCCAACAAAAATGCACAAAACACTTTACTTTTAAATAAGAAAGTTTGTGTTACATTTGATAAGTCTAGTTCTTTTAAGGTCAAATGTAGGTATACCTACTACAAGCAAAAAGAGATAATGCTTTTGTTATTATAATAGTTCCTTGGTAGTGTGAAACCCGCATAATATGCTAGACTTCTCTATATCGAGAATAAAATATAGTCGTACATTGTCCTTAAAATCTATACTTCGCCGTTACTGTTCCACCATTTGCTACATATCCTTCATATTTGATACTTTCCCGATCGTATCAGCTGTAAACATGTTTTACAATACGGGCATTCATTGGATATAGGCACACAGTTCATTGTTAGTGCGATAATAAATAATCGAACAAAGCAAAAACCGAATTATAATATCTAAATACTTATAGGCAGCATTTCATATGTTAGACCTCGTGTAACACATAAAATACTCCAGTAACAGCAAATACCCACTAGATGGCAATATACTGATCGTACTTAATATATTATTTTATTCGCTTTTCGTATAAATAGAAATAACCATATAATCGAAAGCTATTACGAACTACCCTTTCTTGTTATTGTTCTTTTGAACAAATATAGATGTATATATACCATTCTGTTGCGAGCGTTCAAAGAAACGTAGAAATTAATCTAGCAGACACTGTCTAAAATCCATTAGAACTTTTTCCTCTTAATAACAGGTTCCTTCTGTCACAGACACTTGTGTGGCACTCAGGGCTAACCTAAAGGTCGAAGTGCAATATCCCCGAACAATGACCTGCGATAATCTGGGACCATTTGAACAACGATAAAATAATGGATACGTTAGGGGATCTCTCACTGTTCTTTGTATGCGTTGGTTACCCTTTCAAATCGTTTGGCTTCATGTCAAACATTTATACGATTACGCCAACTCATTGAACTAGATAGGTAAATAAATTGGATTTTCCTATCCAGACTGTTCACGTTCAATTTCACATAAGAATCTGTCAATAGTTTTCTAGTGCAATGATGTAAAACGAATCATTTTTTTAACTGAATCTTTGCGAATTTTTAGTGTGAAAGTCTCTCGTGATGCGAACACATATATCATCATATTTAGCTATAGTCTATTAGTTTTAAACTGTCGGCTGGGGCAATAAAACTTTCGAGAGATTTACTAGCTTCTTTGGTTGAATGACTTTGGCACTCATAAAAAGAGACTATCCAGACCTTATTTAATGACAGCAATCCTTATTCAAACTATAAGAGCTTTCTAGGTACAAGTGGTTATAATAAGATAGTTGTCCTTATAAAACCCAAAATTTTTTCTCTTTTTATACTATGTAACTACTGTTTTAGAAAATACTACAAATGGTGCAGTAAACGCCATCTGTAGCACGATGCTACATTTCAGAATTACGTATGCTCCAACAAGGTCCACTATCGAATAAAATAATTGGTAACATGCCTATCAAGTTGAGGTTAGCTACGCCGGGATTCGTTTCAGCAAGTAAATATCCACACAAGTGGACCTTGTTGGAGCATACGTAATCCTAAAATGTAGCATCGTGCTACAGATGGCGTTTACTGCGCCATTTGTAGTATTTTCTAAAACGCACTGTTAAGACAGCAGGTAAAAGTTGGTCTGTGTTCTGTCGGAGCTGCCTGCGACGCGCTGATGAGATCCAAAAAGATCGAAATCGCGATCCGTGTCTGGCAATTTCGACAGAATACAGACCACTTCGAATTATTTTATATGTAACAACTGTACTACAAATACTCACAGTATAACTCCAAAGGACGAATAAAACCACTCACCTGAAAACAAAGCAGAAAAATAATTGGTTTATTTATTTGAGGCATATGCAAAAATTTAGCAAAGCTTAATTTTTATTTAAAGTTATTAAACGCAATTATACAATTCATTCGCGTAAGTCAAACGTTGTGAACAGTTGCTAGAAAAAGATTAGACCTTTTCAACCATGTTAGATTGTGTTTCTATTTCATTCCCATATACCTAATAGCATCTGACTCGAATTAAATGAGCAGTGCTCGACTCGCTCGGTAAATATTCCAAGCTTGCTGTAAATTAACTGCGACAGAGTAAAACACATTTACATATTGTATAAATATGAAAGAACATGCGTTCACATACATAAATATATGTATGTATATTCAATTACCCCGAGTTTAACATGTAAATTAAAAGGATTCATAATTGGAGGTACAATTAATTGTAACACTCAAAGTTGATTTCATTTTTATAACGTTCTATTTCACTTTTTGAAAATACCATGCAAGTATTAAATTATAATATTGGACAGAAATTCTGACATAAAAGTGTATTTTCCTCTTCATCATCGCCATATAAGGCCATCAGTCCTAAAACTGGTTAGACACACATTTCCATCCACTCTCCTATCCTGAGTTAATCTTCGCATTTCCCTGAAACTAGAACAGTAATCTTCCTCTTAGCAAAATTGTTTTAATAGATGTAATACGCAATATAAATAAGCTAAATGAATGTTTTTTAAAACCGCAAAAGACTGTTATCAATTTAAAAGAAATTAATTCAATGAATATAATCTATAATTTTGAAATTTGTATACAAGTTTATAGTTGGGAGAAATCATAAATATGCAAATTACATCGATGATTTTTCGGAAAATAACAAGAACCATACACTTATTGTTATTTAGTTTATTGCCAATATTGCTACAATCCCTTCGTTGTTTGAAAACTCCTTGCAGATTTTGTTCATTATTTATCTTCCAAACGTACTTGACGTTTCGCTATTTCAGATTCGTTTGAGGGACTTAAAGTCACATTTCCTGGAAGAACTACATACATAATTTTATGCTACAGTACAAAGGAGTTCTGGTATTCCGAACCAACTTAATAATAATAAGTACTTGACCTTTACAAACGGCAAACAAAGAAGAGTACGCATTCAATTGCGACCAAGCAATTTAGAAAAGAAGAGCGACCGAATAACTTCTACCTATTGCTTACAGGGAACATTGATATAACTAATCAAAAATTATTCTTATTATTTAATTTTAGAACTTCAGGATTTTTGTTTATTAATCATCGGTGCTAGAATTAATACTTTTATCAATTGAAGGCAGTATTTTATATTTCAAACCTTTCACTATTGCATTCACAGCTTTACAACCGCTCTGTGCAAGGGAAAATAATTCTTTTCATATAGATAACTCTGGAGTACTTAAACTCTTTTAGAAGATTTTAGTTCCATTTCTAACCATCTTGAGTATACTTACTGCTCTTTAAAAAAATTTGAACTGACTTAATAGATACAAAGTCCTTTAAAGGACTAAAGAAGGAGTTACGAAGATAATACAACCGGTTAGTCTAAATGTGTCAAAAGCGTAACGAATCTTTAAAACAGATACCTACTACATGGCCACGTGTATTTAGTCATTAAAACAAGAGTGTTCGTGAAAGACGACATTCGGAAGAATACGTAATAGGTGTGACGGTGTTGTTAAGTTGAACTCTTCTAAATACCTGGGTGCAACGTGCTGCAACCTCTTAACAAACCTGCACACTAATAATGGGAGCAAGAACCTCAAAGAACTCCGGTGGGGAGACTTCCGTTGCGGGAAAATCCTTTCATATATCAAGAGCGCTTTTAATAAAGGCCCCGAGGAAATTATATAGCTGGCGCATAATAATAAAATACACATTTTACGTCTTTGAAGACAGGAACCCTGAAACGGAACCGCTCTGCAACGCATTTCATTTTCTCTAATTCATACGAATTCATCGTGCGCCATTTACATAATCTTGTTTAGCGCAGTCTACTTTAACGCTACCATATACCTACCCCCAGTTTTATAGTGTCAAAATTAATTATAACTTCACTATCTTATTCGTGTCCCTTTTTTGCCTCGCGAATCCCTTAAAAACGTTAATATTTTCCTTGCACAAGCACCACTTTGAATAGAGCTATAAATTCAACTTTTTAACGATTACCAAGTCACTTTGCCTAAATGAAAAAGTAAATGCTTTAATTTATGCGTCAATAAGATGCATAATTAAGTCGTTATTTGGTAAATTATTTCTTTATCTTTTAAAAAGGATTAAATAATCCCTTCTTTTACAATATTAGAACCATAACTGAAAAAAAAAATAGAAATGAACACAAAATTGGAACTGTCACCTTGACTACACTGTCTCCATTTCACTATCAAAAGATTTTAAACAGTATGAATCGTTTGTCCAAATAAAGTATACGTAGAAGAAAAGCCTTGATTAATTTTCACTAATTTTAAAACAGTGTGATAATCCACAACATTAGTGTCATATCTTTCCTGGAATTTGGTTTAAATATTAAATATATATTAATTGGCTATTATAATTTGAATTTTGTTATTGAAAAATGAAACTTCAATGAAGTATATCGTAAATCTTCTTAAAATTTTACACCCTTAGGGGTTTTATTCGAAAAAAAGAACGCATTTGCCACAGCGCACAGGGTGTGCAAGGGATCAGAATCATCCTCGATATCAAACTTTGAACCCCTTTTTGGTTTCTTTAAGAGTTGAATTTTCAAAAATCCTTTCTTTCCACATTGAATAAAGAATATTTATATGAAATTTCAAGTCTCTAAAGTTCTAGATTCAGGAGCTTAACCTTTGTGTTAATGTATCAATCATTCAGTTCATCCTTCCATAGATATACATATATATCTATAGAGGTATATTTGGTTGCTCAATTACCTTTAGCAATCCCAACTTGAACTAAATCTTCTATAAACAAATTTTTATTAAATAATATAAAATGAAAATATTTACTTCAAGGCTCCCAGTAAGAAATTTCCAGGAAGTTCTATTTGAACTAAGCTGGCACAAAATGTCGTCATGCAGGCTTTCTTATTTATTCTAATTTGGAATAAATTCCATTGAGATTCACTGAGGTAAATAAAAATACTGAATCTTTTTCAGAGGAGTGCCGTTTCTCGTGGAATTCTTCAATTGTGTCGTTCTTCAAAGTTTAGCTTCTTTTATTGCAAGTCGTCGAATAGAAACGGAAGGAAGAGTATTAGGTACCTTGCCGATTTCAAAATAATGGTCTATTAAGTCCTCAACAAGTTTCACAGAAGAGACAACGGTGTACAAAATAACAATATCTAAGATATTTCTATATTTGTAGCTAACAGTCAAAGAAGACTGTCTGCCATTTATTAGACGTAAGTAAGAACATTTTATTTTTCTACGTATAGCCTTCCCCTTTAAAAATACATTTTTCTAATGGATTGGAAATATTTTATTTAACAGTTGGTCGTCATCGTCAAAACTTTTGGCGCGATATTAGGCAGAGGGAGATCAGTTTTTAAGTCACATTATGACCTGCGATGAGACGAGGATCCATCATTAGACCCTGGAATTTACACAAGCCTGCAAGGACTGGTAAAAATTTGGAGGAGCCGCACTTTGAAAGGCCAAAACTCGTTTTCCTACAGACAAAATCCTTGCCACTGTCTATCCGAAGTATATTCATCTCCACGATCATCCTCCGGTACAAACAACTGCTATCACATGTTTGAGTCACTCAAAGAACTTACAAGGTGCCGTTTTGATGACGACCAAAATGATTGTGTGCAATTTCTGATGCTGAATATCCATGACAACGGCCTGTAATACTCGAATCAGGACAGCATCAGCCGCGAAAGCCTTCACGAGTTTATCAAAATTGGTATAGTTACATATAAAATAATTCGAAGTGGTCTGTATTCTGTCGAAATTGCCAGACACGGATCGCGATTTCGATCTTTTTGGATCTCATCAGCGCGTCGCAGGCAGCTCCGACAGAACACAGACCAACTTTTACCTGCTGTCTTAACAGTGCGTTTTAGAAAATACTACAAATGGCGCAGTAAACGCCATCTGTAGCACGATGCTACATTTTAGGATAAAATATAAAATATTCTTTATTCGATTAAGCTGACGTGCCTATCACGTTGAGGTTGGCTACGCCGGGATTCGTTTTGAGCAAGTAGATATCCACACAAGCGGACCTTGTTGGAGAATACGTAATCCTAAAATGTAGCATCGTGCTACAGATGGCGTTTACTGCGCCATTTGTAGTATAGTATTTTCTGGTATAATTATGTTTATAAATTTTTGGAGAAATGTTACTAAAGATCTAATGAAATGGCAAGATATGGAAGAAATGAAGGCGTAAACGGTTAAAGGAAAACGTTTCGACATCAAATGTGATTTCTCGCAATTAAATGAGGAAAACGTGAGCATACAGGAAACTTGGCGTCCGTCCGTTCCAGGGTTATTAAGGTCTTAATTCTTCCCTTGTTGGGATTTTACTTTCCGCTTTCGACACCTTGTCGCCGTTGTCAGCAACCAGCGTGTTGTACCGAACAGCAGAGTGCGAATAATTCGGTGGTCTATTCGCTCTCATTTTTACCGACCCCTACGACCGCCGCAGACGACACTGTCTCTAATAAAGCGAACGTTTAACGTTGACGAACAGTTTTTGCTAATGCCCCGACGCCAACTGGATCCTAAAGTCTAACTACGGGGACCCTTTTCACCAGGCATTTCACAGGATTTGACCAAATTAGAGGTAATGGGCCGTATCTTGTTCGCAGCTGGATCTCGTTAAGAATTATGTGCAGACGTGATAGTAATCGAGCTTCGCAAAATGGATCTTACTTTTGACTTCCGAACCGCTTCCTGATGTTTTCGAAACCGGAATAAAGTTAATACACTCTCCGCAGGAAACAAAAAATTCGATCAATACGAACGACGTCACAGGATACATACATTTTTTCTTTCTATACGCAGCCCATTCGAAATATTTTAAGACAAAACTCGTAATACATGTCAGAACAAATGAAGATCACAATCACAGAATGGAAGAGATGATGTGTTTTTCTATAAATGTACTTGAACAAAATGAATTTCCGGATTCTAACACTGTCTTATTGATGCAGCGTTGGAGATCCTGCATCAATAACGTGAAGTTCCTGAAAATGTCCCTTGTGATAATAGACGAAACGTCGAGTACTTTTAACCATCATGAGGATTTCATCAATAAGACCCAGTTAGAATCCGGAAATCCAGTTTGTTCGAACCACAGCCGTGGAAGTCTAAATCAAAGACTATCTTACCTCCAATAAATGCCTTTCCTCAACTTAGCCATAAATGTAACTATACGCAAGAATTGTCTACCCTAGATAGAGCCTTTTTTCTCCAGTAATTCATAAAAATTTAAATTAATATATCGTTACTGTCAAAAGGTAAATATCTATTCTATACATTAGAAGATCAGTAACTTTTTAGTTTAGTAAAGTCCGATTTGAAATAACCCTTTTCTTAAATTACTTACAAATTCTGAATGCACCTCGTATTAAGCAGCATTTTCTTATCGCAAAGGAAGGGCAATATTTTACAGATAGACTTAAGTGGTCGGTATCGATTTGCTAAATTATAAATAGTAACATAAAATGCTAACAAATAATGTTAATCTATCACTTTGTTGAACGTGATTCTAACACAGAGCAGTGCATTTCCATTTTACGAGCAATCTTGAAAACAAGAATAGCAAACAGTGCAATAATGAATCAGAAAGTACAATAAGGATGCTTCTAGAAAATTAATGCAGCAGCAAGTGCATAAGATATAATCATTTAACGGATACTATCGCATTGAAAAAAAAACTGTTTATACAACTGCTCTTGGTATACTCGTCAGCTGTTGATGACTCTCAAATGATAATTTTTATGAAACTTTACCTACTGTTTCTAATTTTCAATTTAATATTATGTATCTTATGTGGCTGATTTTAAATACCTAGGAAGTCAGATAAGTGAGGATGGAAGGAGTAGTAGGGATATAAAGCAGAGGGTAGCGCAGGGCCGTGTCGCCTTTAATAAAAAGAAGTCTCTTCTATGCTCGCGAACGGTTAATTTAGAAATTCGAGAAAGGTTGTTAAAGGTGTATGTTTGGAGCACGTCGTTGTACGGGTGGGAAACATGGACAGTGGGAGCGGCGGAAAAGGAAAGGTTAGAAGCGTTCGAAATGTGGTGTTATAGGCGGATGATGAGGATATCGTGGGTAGAAAAGGTTAGAAATGAAGAGGTATTGGAAAGAATAGGAAAACAGAGGACTCTATGGAAGTCAATAAAAAATAGGCGAGATAGGTTGGTAGGACACCTTCTCAGGCATGAAGGTCTAGTCAGAGACATATTAGAGGCAGAAACAGGAGTTAGGAGGGGTAGAGGTAGACCTAGATTAGATTACTCTGCGCAAATAGTTAAGGATGTGGGCTGTTCTAATTTTAGGGAAATGCGAAGTTTAGCTCAGGATAGGAAATAGTGGAGGTACGTGTCCAACCAGTCTTAGGACTGACGACCTTATGATGATGATGATCTTAAACAACGCCAAAAATATATTTAGCTACAGAATTTTACTATAAAAAATTATGACCATTATTTCGCTCCACAGTGACTTCTTCAAGTCAGAGAATAATGGGCGTGTCTTTTCTCCTCTTCCTCATGTACTTAACCGGTGCGCATGCGACTAGGTGTTTTGATTCCACATTGCATATTTGGATTGTAATATTTTTATTCGAACACTGGGGGTTGGTTCTGTTCGATTATCGGTCGCTGCGCCCTGCAAATCGTAGCAATCCACTTACTTACAGCGCTCGAAAGCGAGCACAACACCGACGATTAATCAAAATTTAATTGATTACCGGAAGCAATTACCACGTCCAGTCCCGCGGCTTACAATGCCATAAAGTGCTTTCGGACGATGAAGCGGACGTGGCTGACGGGATCGATAACGGTAACCAAAAGGACCACTGGCTACCACTTCCTACAATCACACATCTGTGCCCACTAATAAGAAACAGCTTGATCGATAATAACAAGTATACCTACTATAACCGGCGGTATGCAATGTGGCTGGAAGTTATGATGTTTCATCCAACAAAACCCTCAAAAAAAAGTACAATCAAAGATCATATGGGAAACCGTACATGCTTTTGGTAGAGCATGGATGTCGTCAAGGAGAGAGGTGGTAGGGTTAATTAAATTCCAAATAAATTATTGTCCAATTTTTAATTTTTGCGACATACCTGTATGCGTATTAGTAAATGTCGAAAATAAAATCGATTTCATGTATTCTCAGCTACTAGCAGTGACATTAGGTGTACTGATTTCATGTTTTTTACCAATTTTAATGATTTGTATCATTTAGTAAACAATCGTTTTGTATCTAACTCGTAAAAGCTGTATATTTTTCATGGCTTTTTGCTAATGCCAAGCCGTAGCATTCATATCATAAGGATGAATGCCGTTGTACATGTCAAAGAAAAATAGCTAGATGAGAGATGAGAGGAGGACGTTTAGATAAAACTTACTTGTTGACCATCCCTCGTAATTTTCTGAGTAGTGCATTGACGTTTTATAACAAAGAGTCACTAATTTCCCGTACTTGAACACGCACTCCTTTAGAAAAAATAATTCATACGTTTCTGACTACCATTTTTGTTCATGAAATGTTTCGTTTAATTGGAAATAAAAGCGAAAGCATAATTGCTGTTGGTAGGCCTCAACCCTGTGGTTCAATAAGCAGTTGTTTCAGTTGACGGTAAGAACACTTAAAAAAATTATTCCACGCTATTCAGTTCGTCGACCTCGCGTCAATTTACCAAGTGAAACGGAAAACCATGGAAACTTACGTTGCAGTTTGCTTTTAAATTGGCTAATCTTTCGTTGAATTTTACAGCTTGATACCTATAAAATGGATGATATAAACTTCTAGGAACGGTGTGCTTTCGCACACGTCTTTGTTTTAACGATTGCCAACTTTTTGTGTTTTTATATCGCAGAATTATATAACTCTAACATCATCGTAACTCCAGGTAACAAAAAGGATTTGGTGAACTTTGACTTTTCCGATGGTACAATTAAAGGTGCACATCCGCTCTACGTCTTTCAAAAAAGGATAAAAAGCACCCCATTGACATTATAATTACTTTAAATGAAATAAATTTAATTCTGTAGCTCACTAATTACAGTCACAGAACAAAATTCACAGAAGCTGTAAATTAAATCATTGACATAATAATGAGTAATAGAAATTTCTACCTTTATATAAACAATTTTTGTTTTTTCACCAATAAAAAGTTTGAAGTATTTCGAACATTATCACGAAATAATAAAATTGTATATACAAATGTGTGTCGTTTAAAAGTGAGGAAAAACGAACCCTTATAAAAAACCTGCTACAAAAAACCAAAAGTGAAATAATAGCGGACTTCTCGTGTAACCCAATAATTTATGTGTTTTTGGAAGTTGTCCTTTTTATTCCACCAAAGGGAGAAAAACGAAAATTGATACTAATACTCTTGTCGTCCGAAGGAAATAAATATCTGGGAAAGTTGTTTCCTCGTCTGCGTTAACTTTTCTCCTCTGCTGTCAACCGTAAAGAAAACAAACGTTGCAAGTTCATGGTGCTAATTTTAACCATAGAATAGTGCAGAAAAGAGTTATCGAGCAGTCATCTTTTTTTATATTCACAAACCCTTATTTACTTCACCCTGTATTCACTTTGTATCGCCTATATACCTGTTCGTATTATGGCTGACCCTTAACTTTTTAGTTAGAAAATTTCTCGAAATTATTTTGTTACGCGGTCATGTATGTGTCGTTCAGCGTATGATTTATGACCCTGATCGGTCCGCCGACAATGTGCCGGCGTTTTCGATTGATGCTTTTCCTATGTATGCTCCATGCCCTTAACAGCTTCTACAGTCGGCTTTACTTTTTGGTTTTGCCCATGGCTCTTATTATTCACAACATATCTATTGTATGGTAGATTTGGTTAATCCTTCGGTTAGACAACTAATTGTGTATAATTCGCCTTCTGCCTAACAATTGTTTGTCTAATTCTTAGACTTACATACACACACAACACTGAAACCCATGTCAGATTAAGTTAGATTTTTGGTTAGGATTAGTTTAGGCTATGTCAGTTTAACTTTTAATTTTCCAATGATTGAAAAGCCGAAATTAGAATCAACGAGGATCTATGTACACATCAATCAATACAATCGTATCAGTTTTTAATGTGTATAAGAGGCACTGCTTTGTATTATCTACCCTATAAAGTTGCGATTCATATTTACATTACGTAGATGATGCATATTAATTAAAGCATACGTATATTGGAAGTTTGCCTGTGAAATTATTTACTTCGTGAAGGTATTCATAAACAGGCTTTGTTTCATTTGAAAAAAGTCGTAATTATGTTCTTGCCGCTTAATAGAATTTCCCGTTCGTTTCATGGAATGATTCGTTAATGAGCGCCTGAGGAACATAGCCAACCTCTATTGGTGCTTGAATGGTTCTTCTCTTTGACTTATGGGGAAACCCAAATTCACCACAGTGTAAAATTTTCAGTAACAAATTGACAAGTAAAGGTACTTCGTGAAATTTTATCACTAATTATCAAACCGAATTGTTGCACAAGTAATTGCTACGCTTTCTTAAAAAAAAAAAACTTTTGGGTGTTTCATTCCCACCAGCCAGTAATGCTGATGAGCGGGCAGTCCCTCCGGACTATGCCGGAAGGTAGGACGGAAGGCCCTCTTCAGCCTGCTTTCAGGAATCGTGGGAATGGGTGGGTGGTGGTTCGGGTGAGAAAGATGAGACGGACGAAATGAAGACAGAAGAGAGTGAAAGATTATCTGTGGAATATTACTGCCTCAGCATTTGCCTAAGTGATCCAAGGAAACCACAGAAAAACTTGGACCAAGGCAGACGGACCCGGAATCGAACCGGCGTCCTCCCGAATGCTAAGCAATGGTCTAGACTTCTAGGCCATGCCGCTCGGTTACGCTTTCTTATTATATTACACCTTTATTAAGTTAAAACTGAAGGGTGTAAGATCGAAGGAGTAAGGAGGATATGAAATCGGTCCAAAATTCCGGTATCCGAGAGCTTTCAGTTGCGCAGGAGATGTGTGGACGATGTTTGTCTTTAAAACACCTCTGACGTCGAGTTTGTCGTGTTAGAGGTAGTCTGGTGCCAATAATCTTCCACATCTCAGACGTAACTAAAAAGACTCTTGCCAGACCTAAAGTTTGAACCGACCCTACACCTTCCTTACTTCCCCGATCTTGCGCCCAGCGATTTAATTTTTTTCTTATACTTAACAGTAACCATTCCACTTTAAATGATTATGTGAAGGATATTATTATGCCCTGGATTATAGAAAAGTCGGAATAGTTTTTCAGTAACAGAATGAAAAAGCTTGTTACACATTGAAAGAAATATGTTACTCATAACAGTGACTATATGAAAAAATTAATGATATTGAAGCCGAAGAATTTTATACTTTAATGTACTTTTTATTCGATCTTCCTATTTGCTTTTGTTCGTGTTCTAGAATTAGGGCTCCCCTCGAATTTTGTGTAATCGATAAATAATCACTAATGTATAATACTTGATATGAATTGGCAGTTCCTTTTCCGGTAATTAAGCAACTTTTGAATCATGTTTATTTGAGTCCTAGTGGCATTTTGACAAAGTTTGGCATTTATTATTTAGATCACCTAGGAAATAGCTAGTTGGAAAGGTGAATCTCGAAGTCAAATGTTAGCCATCGCTTAGGTCAGATAATTTAAGAGAATTTATAACCATCATTTGTCACATGAAATTGTGCGAATACTAAAACAACGCCCAAGCAGCATTCACTGAGATATTGTTAAACCAAACTAGATCAAGGGTGTCCCTATTAATTAACTAAAAATACCGACGTTGAAAATAGAAAAAAAAAAAAAATAAACCAATAACTAAAAGGTAATTAAATGACACTAGACAATTTTAATTAATTAAAATAGAAATAAAAGCTAAACTACACAATTTTTTTTGGGCATTAAGGAGGACCGAGCGACATGGCCTAGAGGTTTAGACCATTGGTCCAAGTTTTTCTGTGATTTCCTTGGATTACATAGACAAATGCTGGGCCAGTGATATTCAG
Source organism: Agrilus planipennis (assembly GCF_000699045.2). Lineage (NCBI taxonomy): Eukaryota > Metazoa > Arthropoda > Insecta > Coleoptera > Buprestidae > Agrilus > Agrilus planipennis. The sequence goes on from NW_020439081.1 coordinate 612,944, forward strand.
CAAATAATCTTTCATTCCCCTTTGTTTTCATTTCGTCCCGAATCACCACCCACCCATTCCCACGATTCCTGAAAGGAAACTGAAGAAGCCTACCTTCCGGCGTAGTCCGGAGGAACTGCCTATCCACCAACATTAGTGAATGGTGGGAATGAAACATCCAAAAGTTTTTTAGTTTTATTTTGGCAGCCCGAACTGTCTACATCGGCGCAAATTTATCTTCATTTATTCATTATCTTAATTTCATTTAAAGTTTTCTAATATTTCAAAATGAACATAGGAATCCTCATCAAACCACCATGACAACTAAATTTACAGTTTGGTCACGTATATTGTTTACCTTCTAATTAAATTTAACGTTTAACGTCTATGACATTTGAATTACGTAATTCCGCAACGGCAAGGGGTTATAGTCTATTGAAACGAGGGGTAGCTGTTGAGAGACAAAGCCACCGGCTTGGTGCTACTCAATCCGCCTAAACGTAAGTTAGTTCCGTTATGTTCGATAATTGATGCAAAGACTTCACTATTATCCGGAGAAATCCGAACGGCATTAACTGAGGCAGATCCCAGATTTCAGTTACTAATGACGATAATTGACCATTTACATATCCATTAAATACACGTCAATGGATGTATATTGCCATTTAGAGAAACTGTTTGCAGTTGTCTAAACCAATGTCAAAAAAAAAATGTAAGGCAATTAATGTAAAATAGTACGACACCAAAGTATTCTATTATAAAATGCTTTCTCAGTAGAAGAGAAATTGAGACGAGTTACTGTGTCTGAAACGCAGAGTGTCTTTAGATACATTGGTATATGTTAAAGACCACAAAAAAGACTTTTGGGTGTTTCATTCCCACCAGCCAATAACGCTAGTGGGCGGGTAGTCCCTCCGGACTACTTTGGAAGATAGGGTGGAAGACCCTCTTCAGTCTCCTTTCAGGAATCGTAGGAATGGTTGGGTGGTGGTTCGGGTAAGAAAGACGAGACGGATGAAATGAAGACAGAAGAGAATGAAGGATTATTTGTGAAATACTACTGCCCCAGTATTTGTCTAAGTGATCCAAGTAAATCACAGAAAAGCTTGGACCAAGGCAGACGGACCTGGAATCGAACCGGCGTCCTCCCGAATGCTAAGCAATGGTCTAAACCTTTTGGCCATACCACTAGCTTTTAAACATCACCAAACTAGCTGACGAATAACCGTTATTTTTTATTTTCATGATGATTTCGGCAACAACTGTGGTGTGTAGATATTGGGGAACTGTACAGTGTGCACTTATATCAAATACAAAAATGATAAGGATTTAAACAAATGTTTAAAGTATCTNATGTTAAAGACCACAAAAAAGACTTTTGGGTGTTTCATTCCCACCAGCCAATAACGCTAGTAGGTGGGTAGTCCCTCCGGACTACTTTGGAAGGTAGGGTGGAAGACCCTCTTCAGTCTCCTTTCAGGAATCGTAGGAATGGTTGGGTGGTGGTTCGGGTAAGAAAGACGAGACGGATGAAATGAAGACCTGGAATCGAACCGGCGTCCTCCCGAATGCTAAGCAATGGTCTAAACCTTTAGGCCATACAACTAGCTTTTAAACATCACCAAACTAGCTGACTGACTAGCAGTTATTTTTTATTTTCATGATGATTTCGGCAACAACTGTGGTGTGTAGATATTGGGGAACTGTACAGTGTGCACTTATATCAAATACAAAAATGATAAGGATTTAAACAAATGTTTAAAGTATCTCAGTTTTACATATGTCTCAAATTTTTACATTAAGATAAATTAATTGAATTAAAATTTTAAATGTAAACATTTCCAGTCAGTTTGCCATTGCAATCTGGAGATGTAAACCAATAAATAATCGTAAATTTGTATACGAATTTAATAATAATAATCGATGAATACTAAGCCCATCATATTAATAAATCCGCATTTAAACTAATTTTACTACGAGCTGTTATGAAAACAAGGATATTTAAATGACCTTAATTACGGTTAAAGCTAGGGCGAATTATTAAAATCATTTATTAACAATTTACCTGAAAAGGCTTTTTCCGAAAATTAAAAATAACATCAGGCATTAAGCAAAGCTTTCGTAATGTGGATTTATTGGTGTATTTATTGCAAGCTACGATATATATATACCTACAGTCGATAACGTTTTGAATTTTCATTAGGTAATAGCAATGACATTAAATAGATTTAATCTCATCAAGTGTAATGCACCTATGACCAAGCGAATTAAATTATATCTGTCAGTAAAACTGCAAATTTTAATATACCTATGGAGTTAAAAATAGGAGGATTTTTCACTTGATATATCTCAATTTTATATCACGAATATGCATAGATGCACATTAACTACTCTTTATTAATTAAAATAGAAATAAAAGCTAAACTACACAATTTTTTTTGGGCATTAAGGAGGACCGAGCGACATGGCCTAGAGGTTTAGACCATTGGTCCAAGTTTTTCTGTGATTTCCTTGGATTACATAGACAAATGCTGGGCCAGTGATATTCAGCAAATAATCTTTCATTCCCCTCTGTTTTCATTTCGTCCCGAATCACCACCCACCCATTCCCACGATTCCTGAAAGGAAACTGAAGAAGCCTACCTTCCGGCGTAGTCCGGAGGAACTGCCTATCCACCAACATTAGTGAATGGTGGGAATGAAACATCCAAAAGTTTTTTAGTTTTATTTTGGCAGCCCGAACTGTCTACATCGGCGCAAATTTATCTTCATTTATTCATTATCTTAATTTCATTTAAAGTTTTCTAATATTTCAAAATGAACATAGGAATCCTCATCAAACCACCATGACAACTAAATTTACAGTTTGGTCACGTATATTGTTTACCTTCTAATTAAATTTAACGTTTAACGTCTATGACATTTGAATTACGTAATTCCGCAACGGTAAGGGGTTATAGTCTATTGAAACGAGGGGTAGCTGTTGAGAGACAAAGCCACCGGCTTGGTGCTACTCAATCCGCCTAAACGTAAGTTAGTTCCGTTATGTTCGATAATTGATGCAAAGACTTCACTATTATCCGGAGAAATCCGAACGGCATTAACTGAGGCAGATCCCAGATTTCAGTTACTAATGACGATAATTGACCATTTACATATCCATTAAATACACGTCAATGGATGTATATTGCCATTTAGAGAAACTGTTTGCATTTGTCTAAACCAATGTCAAAAAAAAAATGTAAGGCAATTAATGTAAAATAGTACGACACCAAAGTATTCTATTATAAAATGCTTTCTCAGTAGAAGAGAAATTGAGACGAGTTACTGTGTCTGAAACGCAGAGTGTCTTTAGATACACTGGTACATGTTAAAGACCACAAAAAAGACTTTTGGGTGTTTCATTCCCACCAGCCAATAACGCTAGTAGGTGGGTAGTCCCTCCGGACTACTTTGGAAGATAGGGTGGAAGACCCTCTTCAGTCTCCTTTCAGGAATCGTAGGAATGGTTGGGTGGTGGTTCGGGTAAGAAAGACGAGACGGATGAAATGAAGACCTGGAATCGAACCGGCGTCCTCCCGAATGCTAAGCAATGGTCTAAACCTTTAGGCCATACAACTAGCTTTTAAACATCACCAAACTAGCTGACTGACTAGCAGTTATTTTTTATTTTCATGATGATTTCGGCAACAACTGTGGTGTGTAGATATTGGGGAACTGTACAGTGTGCATTTATATCAAATACAAAAATGATAAGGATTTAAACAAATGTTTAAAGTATCTCAGTTTTACATATGTCTCAAATTTTTACATTAAGATAAATTTATTGAATTAAAATTTTAAATGTAAACATTTCCAGTCAGTTTGCCATTGCAATCTGGAGATGTAAACCAATAAATAATCGTAAATTTGTATACGAATTTAATAATAATAATCGATGAATACTAAGCCCATCATATTAATAAATCCGCATTTAAACTAATTTTACTACGAGCTGTTATGAAAACAAGGATATTTAAATGACCTTAATTACGGTTAAAGCTAGGGCGAATTATTAAAATCATTTATTAACAATTTACCTGAAAAGGCTTTTTCCGAAAATTAAAAATAACATCAGGCATTAAGCAAAGCTTTCGTAATGTGGATTTATTGGTGTGTTTATTGCAAGCTACGATATATATATACCTACAGTCGATAACGTTTTGAATTTTCATTAGGTAATAGCAATGACATTAAATAGATTTAATCTCATCAAGTGTAATGCACCTATGACCAAGCGAATTAAATTATATCTGTCAGTAAAACTGCAAATTTTAATATACCTATGGGGTTAAAAATGGGAGGATTTTTCACTTGATATATCTCAATTTTATATCACGAATATGCATAGATGCACATTAACTACTCTTTATTAATTAAAATAGAGATTCTTGACTAGACTATATTTCTTTTGTGGGCACAACTTGGCAAAAACAGTTTGACCCCTGGAATCTCAAATTTAACATTAACTGTGAACTGATTTTAGCAATTATTTTTTTATTGAATAGGTTATATCTTAAAAGCAGTCCCATTTAAATTTGAAGAAAATATTACACCTCCAAGGGTGCGAAATTAGAAGACGGTAAAAACTGGTTGAAGAAATTAACGTAACCTCTTTATTTCGGTTAGATCTTTTTAGCTTCTCAGTTTAAGTTTGTGGATAAAGTATTGAAGTCGGTTTTTATAAAGTTATTGGGAAGATAAAAATCACAATTTTTTAAAAGCTTTTCCACGAAGTTATTACTGTTTTTGGTTAAGGGGAGTTTAAGAACAAAAAGTTGTAGTTGTATGTATATGTATACAACTTGTCTAAAAATTCAGTTACAGTACCTACAGTTGGAACGATCAGATTGGCACAGTCCACAATAAATTATGTATGAGAATTGACGTATCTTCTTTCTTGTTTCCACTTGGGACTGTAGTTATTTATTGCGTTTTGAACACGTCTTTGTCAAGTTAGGAAATGCTTCATGAGTAGTACAGACAAAGTAAAAAGAGATAACCGAATAATAATAAGCAGTGCAGCAGTTGGAGGTACGCAAAAGATCAGGTTCGGCTTTATAACTGCCTGGTTGGGATTATATGTTTAAACAAGCGTCTGTCCTTTCCTAAATTCCTGAGAATGTTGGACATTCTTTAAACTTTGAAGCTGACAACATGCTCAAATTCTACTTGTCTGTATCTGTTTTTGTTACATATCAATTGCTGTAATGCTATTCCTCTTTGTTTATTAGTGTCTGCTGCAATTCCTACCTGACATATCTTTTCTATATTTACGATATTCCCTATTATAACGTCTGTCGTGAATAAAAGTAGGCGCTCTGTCAGCAGCCGCTCTAGTCTAATTAGTATGTTGAAAGAAGAAAGAATACTTCGTTTACTTTCTGTAGCGATGTGACCTTCAGTTTGACCGGCGCAAAGTAGAAAAGAACATCACTAGGCCAGAAAAGGAAGGAGACAACTCTCGGCCAAACTCTTAACCGGTGAGGAGTGTATAATCCGTACAGTACTGCACGGAAAAATTGACCATTTTTCCCACTTCAGTTGCATTACTCAAATGTGCTGTTATTGGTGTCATTTACTACTGAAAATACCAACGAGATGTTCATTTATATTTGAAGACATATTAAAGGCTTTAACACTTGTTTTCGACTCGCACTACTATTCATGATTGAACAAAACTTTTGGCAGATACTGTACGAAAAAGTATGTTTAATTTACAAGAGTCGAGAGTATAACGAGCTTTTTTCTCCCTACCTACGATTTTGCCAGCGCGCATACAAGACATTGGAAGGGGCACATCGCTAGAGAAAGTAAATGAAGTATANAGTTGTATGTATATGTATACAACTTCTCTAAAAATCTAGTTACAGTACCTACAGTTGGAACGATCATAATTGGCACAGTCCACAATAAATTATCTATGTGAATCGACGTATCTTCTTTCTTGTTTCCACTTGGGACTGTAGTCATTTACTGCGTTTTGAACACGCCCTTGTTAAGTTAGGAAATGCTTCACGAGTAGTACAGTTAGTACAGTTATAACTGCCTGGTTGGCATTATATCTTTAAACAAGCGTCTGTCCTTTCCTAAATTCCTGAGAACTTTCTTTAAATTCCGATGCTGGTAATTCATACATCAATTGGTATAATGCTGTTAGTTTTTCTTTATTAGTGTCTGCTGCAATTCCTACCTGTCATCTGTTTTCTATGTTTACGATATTCCTAACGTCTGTAGACAAAAAATGTACTCATGGTTTTGCAATTACACCTAAGTAGATCCCTTAAACTTCCAACCAACTAAAACTTTCCTGTTAAGATTAGTTTTCCTTCACCTTTCCCTATTACGTAAATTTTTAAAAAGCTTCCAGAATTCATACCTCCACACATTTTCCTTCATCCTCGCGTCGTTAAACGAGCTCGAAGTTTGAACGCTTATGACTATTAGGCGCTTTATCTAAGTAGTAGAGTGGTAACATATGTCATAAATATTTATGTAATCTTTTTATGGTCCGAAAGTCGTAAAAGAGCGTGCCGACCGCCCTGGTAACTAAGTAAGTATCCGGGTTGCGAACTGCTCTCCTTGTACCTACACCCTACCAGACCTACTTAAGTGTCTCGGGGTGCATATCATTACGACCAAGTGTTGCTGGAGGTGGTAAAGGAAAATGTGGAAATTAGGGAGTAAAATGTATCGTCACTTTCACTTAATTGGAACAGGAACTTTCAGATTAAACTCATACGCATAATATGAGATGTAATATTTTACGAAATAGGACTACTACTACAAATAGCAAACTATTATGTATACTCAAAAGGATAATGACGTACGTACTCTTTTATACGGGATATTGAAAACTTAGGATTCTAAGTAAAGCACAGCGTAAAAACTCGTGTTGTCCATAACCTGGTAATATGCAAAGGGTAGTTTTCTTGTAGTCAAGGGAGTGTAAAATTTTATATTATGTGACTGTAGTCAAACTGTGTATTCTAGACAAACGCAATGAACTGCTAATTCTTGGTCCTGTTACAAGAACAAAACTATACAAAAATCAAAACCCAAAATCATTTACCAACAAATATTCAAGTGTAGGTACATACAAGAAAAAAAATTATTGTTCTGTTGATTAAATTTTCTTAAAAGTAACTAAAAGTATTGAATAGTCAACACAGAGAAAGAATAACGTTGAAATTTCAAAATCCTTGAAACAAAACCCAGGCTAACGACCAAGGCAAGCTCGAAGTTTTCGAGGACAGGCTCTGGCTAGTTTCTGACCGAAACTGGTTTTTACGACCGAAACCGAAACCGAATTTCGGCAACGGTCTCAGTTTCGGCCGAAACCGAAATTTCCTTATAAGGACCACGTTTTGAGAGAAAAATAAAGAAAACGTTATTATAATCAGTCAGTTTTATTTTTTTATCTTTAAATCACATAGCTCTGCAGTCTTTGACATTTTCACTTATTGATAATCAAATCAAAATCAACATAACAACCCCTCATTTAAGGAAATATTTTAATTGCGCCTTAAAAATACTTAAAATAGGTGAGATGTTTATTTGAGTAAGTATAGTATACTTCGCTTGGATGGAATTTAACGCGCCGAACATAACCGAGCAGAGCGTGAGAACTCCCGAACGCTGTTTCGGTTTCGGTCGTAGTTTCGGCAGGTTTGCCGCCGAGACCGAAACTAAACCGGAACTCGTTTTTTTTGCCGAAACTCGACCGAATCCGAAACCGAAATTGAACTTTCGGTCGGACACTAGTTCAGGCATCTCTTTTAAGGACTTCTAAATTTCTTTTTCGGGTGTAATAATAGGTGTTGTTGAAAAGAACCTCTGTCTCTGAGTGCTGAAACCAACGACCACAGTCTAGTTGGTGTTTTGCAAACTTATCAGGCGAGATTTGTTGTGTGATGTAAATACGTTTTATGCTAAGTAGAATATAGCTGTAATCGGGTAGGACTTTTGTATATTGCTAGACCATTTTAAAAATATGCCATCATTATTGACGACAAGGTAACAGCCTGGATACCATAAAAATCAGAAAAAATTGCGACATTTACCGATTCCTTTTTGTTTTAACCTTTCGGTAGTAACATCGAAAAGTTCAGATAACATACACGTGAGATTGAATTTTTCAAAGGTTTCTTTTATTGCACCTTCTCGAGTTCATACTTTATTGAAACATTGCGGCGAAAATGATAAAACTTCACCCCGGCCGTCTTAGATTCAGATTTTCGTTTCCATAATTTAAATTCACGCTAGTCAGACAGAGAGCAGTAATTTATTTCACAAATATCGCCTCGTTCCTCAACTGGATTTTACGATTTCTACTACTACACTATCGGATACGTTCAATCCATCGAGCAAGGCAATAAACCCAGAAGTTTTATTGACCCACTCCAACTTATCCGCATGCATATGTACATATACAATAGCAATCAGGCGAGCAGTATTCGAAACTTGTAATAAAAAATATCACCCTACATAGAAACAGGTGTACGAAAGGATTGTAGAACTTGAAGAATAGTAGCGTACGTTTATAATAAGTCTAAGTATGCTATCTGATTATTATTAATTTATACAGGCGTTTGTTATATTTTTGTTTTTTAAAAAACATTGTAGATCTCAAGGAGCTTTTAGGATTAGTATAAGGTGAGCTACGCCGGGATTCGTTTCAGCAAGTAGATATCCATATATTTAAAAGGACCTTGTTGAAGCATACGTAATCCTAAAATGTAGCATTGTACTGCAGATGGCGTTTACAGCGTCATTTGTCGTATTTTCTAAAACGCGCTGTTAAGGCAGCAGGTAAAAGTTGGTCTGTGTTCTGTCGGAGCTGCCTGCGACGCGCTGATGAGATCCAAAAAGATCGAAATCGCGATCCGCGTCTGGCAGTTTCGACAGAATACAGACCACTTCGAATTATTTTATTCGATTAAGCTAACGTGCCTATCACGTTGAGGTTGGCTACGCCGGGATTCGTTTTCAGCAAGTAGATATCCACACAAGTGGACCTTGTTGGAGCATACGTAATCCTAAAATGTAGCATCGTGCTACAGATGGCGTTTACTGCGCCATTTGTAGTATTTTCTAAAACGCACTGTTAAGACAGCAGGTAAAAGTTGGTCTGTGTTCTGTCGGAGCTGCCTGCGACGCGCTGATGAGATCCAAAAAGATCGAAATCGCGATCCGCGTCTGGCAGTTTCGACAGAATACAGACCACTTCGAATTATTTTATTCGATTATGGTAACGTGCCTATCACGTTGAGGTGAGCTACGGCGGGATTCGTTTCAGCAAGTAGATATCCATATATTTAAATGGACCTTGTTTTAGCATACGTAATCCTAAAATGTAGCATTGTACTACAGATGGCGTTTACAGCGTCATTTGTCGTATTTTCTAACGGGGAGTAGTTTCAGTTAAATGAAAGGCATGGACACAAAGGGCGAAACAGTGAGATGTTAGAATAAAAAAACAGGAGTAAAGAGAAGCAAGAGAAGGACTAGATTAGATTATACAATTTCCAGATAGTTAAGGGTGTGGGATGTTTTCGGGAAATGCAAAGATTGGATCAGGGTGGAAAAAGCGATGGTGTTGCGTGAGTATACAACCAGACTTCGATTTGAAAACCTTATGATAAAAATAATAATTTTACAGTAACAGTTACTCATTACAGATATATATTCGACCTGTAGAACCCGTTCAAATAATGGAACATGAACCTAGCTACTATGTATCTTGCTTACTATTATGATTCCATCAGTAGAAAGAATATGAAACGACTTTATAGTAAGCAAAATTACATTTCATTTACGCACGGAACATTTAACACTAATGGTAAGATCTTTATCTCTGTATTGCTTGACACAAGTTTTGACTTACTCGAGCTATCTTTAACGCTAGTTTACAAACTGCAGTTAAACTTCATCACACATGATTTTAAACAGCGCTAAACACAAACATAGATTTCCTACTAACTAAAGGCACCACGTGAATACTCCAACGAAATGTGACAGCGGATATATCGACAACAACATTAAAAGTTCTTGAATATGGTTAAACTAATTACAAGCAACTTTATGACAGCTTCAAAATTAACAAACCCACATCAAGTAGCGCGTGAGCTTTTCGAAATGGAAATCGCTGTAAACTCTCTATAACTCACGGTTTGATTGCTAAAGACTATATAAATTTTTTATACATATGAGGTCTGTTCAAGAAGTATCACGAATTTTTTAAAAAAATTATTTGCGCACAACTTATTCCGGTAATTTTTTACATTAGTTGACATTGGAATTGAGACATGAAATTTAGTCAGGTAGGTAGTACTCACCATGTAGAATCATGTGGTAGTATTAATTCCATGCGGAAACTAATATAGCTTGAGATACAGGCTCCTAAAGTTTTCTTAATTGGAGGAAATTCCGGTTGGTACGGCCCTGGCTGCAGCCCTTCGTCAGCTGTTCTCGCCAAATATGCATTGATGACGTCATTGTTTAGTTAGGTAGATGTATGACAGACTCGAGTTTGTTTAATGCCCCTGCCCGCCGAAGGCGGGCTGATACATTAGAATAATGTTAGGAAGATATGTTTTAGGACAAACGATGTTTGGCGGGAACAGCTGACGGAAGGCTGAAGCCAGGGCCGTACCTACCGGTATTTCCTCCGATTAAGAAAACTTTAAGGGCCTGTATCTCACTCACATTCATTTTTAAACAAATAATAAACAAAATTCTAGTAAATACTACTACACTACTTTACTTGGTGAGTACTACCTACCTCACTAAACTTCATGTCTCAATTCCAATGTCAACTAATGTAAAAAATTACCCTTATTCCTTATTGAACGTTCTACCCTATGACAAGAACTCATGATGCACCACACGCCCCTGCAATCGAAGAAAACTGTAAAGAAAACCTTCACATTCGATCAAACTTGACGCGCTTTCTTCGGTCTTGGCTCGTGCGGCAGCTTCCATCGGGATGATTGAGCTTTGATCATAACCATAAACCCATGATTCGTCACTAGTTATGACCCTCTGGATCAAATTTGGGTAGTCGCAGAGTCCAATAGCTGCGTAGCAATGCAATGCTGTTTTTGGTCGTAATTAAGCAGTTTTGGTACGAATTTCACGGCGACCCGTCTCATGCCCAAATTATTGATAACAATCAAATGGTAGGAGCCAATCGATATGTTTAGGTCTTCAGCAATTTCTCTAACGGTGATTCGACAATTGGTCGATATTATTTTCTTCACTTCATCAACGTTTTCGTCTGTTGTTGACGTGCTCGGGGGTCTGGCACGCTCTTCGTCGTTCACATCTTCTCGGCTCTCTGAGAACAACATTAGGAATAGGCAAAAATCGAAGACGAGCCAAAACACGTGCAAGGAAAGTAGTTGTCAAAAATTAACTGAACATTCAACATAGCCGAACTTGTTGGTATAAGCGAGAGACATGAGTACCAACATAACGCCACAAAAAATCGAAAATCAAATATACGTAACCCGCAGACATTTAAAATTCGCGATTCTTTTTGAACACACCTCGTACATACAGGCACCTATAGTAAAATTCGGTTACAAGGAACACGGGTTATAAAGAACACTTGATTTTAACGAACGAAATTTACTGAACACAAAATTATAGTGCACACTAACGAGCTAATTATCCTTTGTGTGATCGTTTTTTTTACCATCAGACAATCATAAATTTGTGGTTTAAAAATTCTTAAATTGTTGTATTGCCGATCTTTCTTTGTTTCAATCCTTCGACAAATCGCATGATAGCTATATAGAGAAACGATCCCTTATTAAAACTCAAGTTCAAAACAAAATGACTGATTATTTTACAGCACAAAATGTAATATCTAAATAATAGTATGTAGGCATGTATACAAATTATGCATGTTTTAAATTATCTTTATCCGCTAAAAGTAGCTAAACATAAAGCTGTTATTTTAGCTGTATGTAGTACTAGGCAAACTATAAATAATTAATTTCAACCTAATTAGTGCGGATGGCATATTAGTTTAATAAGTGAAATAGATCCAGGTAGACTTAATACGTTTTGCACAATGAATTCAATAATTGGGAAATGTGTAATTAATTCTAGCAGCGACAGGAAGCAATTACAAATTTGGACGACAGTTTCCCTTGCAAATTTCCAATATACATATGTATGTAATAGATCCAAAACTGGAAAATGCACCAGGAGGGTGTATGAGAACTTTATCAAGAAAAGAAGGAACGGGTTTATGAAATTCGAGTAGTAAAGACTAAGCTGCTGCTGCAACAGCGAAAGCGTATGCAAACTTTTACGTAGGAAACCTTAATTAAACCAATTTCAGAAGTAGCAAGGAAAACTGAACACTGCAGGAAAACTTTAGCACAGTAAAAAGTTTTTTAATCAAAAAACAAGAAACACGATATTTTAGTACCTACACGTATTATGTTATAAACATAAAGTAATAAAAACTATTACGAAAAGTGTACCTAACTCTCTAATATTGATTAACAACGATGATGTGTTCATTAATTATAAATAAAGCACTAGCAAGTAGGAATGTACAGTCGAACTTCTGGTAAAAGGAGGTACTAAATATAAAATAGGTATAATAATAAACAACACAAAAAAATCGGTTCTCTGTAAAGTCGGTTTACTGACGATAGTTGAACGTGACAACGTCGTAAGAAAATGCTGATGGAATGGTTTCATTTTTCAAAAGAAAATTTTAATTTTATTTGTTTGATAGATATTTTGTATGGATATAGAGAAGGAGGTAAATGGAAATGTATTATTGTATAGCAGCTGTCCACGCGGACGCATCGCTCACTC
>NW_020439081.1:625870-628826 GCF_000699045.2 Agrilus planipennis
AATTCCTTTTTATCCATTTTTTTCACAATAACAAAAGTTGCTTCACTAAAAATGCTATAATTCACAAACTAATGATCCGACAGCCGTCAAATTTATAGACGCGTCTTTTGAAGGTTAGGACTAACTGAAAATTATATGGATTTAGTTCTGGTGCCGCCATCTATGTGTCAGGCCGGGGACTTTTCAATTGACCCTAGTATTTTTTCTGGTGTGTTACTCTATTTTTCTTAAATCTTCTCTCTTTATTATATCCCTGCATTTGTTCCTTATCAATTCCTTCATATTTATCCTTTCCCTCAACCATTCCCTCACCTACTCTCTTCAAAACCCTCTCCCTCTATGTACCATAATTACTCTTCATCCCTATTTTCAATACTTTCTTCCTCCATGTTTCCTTCAGACACGTATAAAAACTGAACAAATTCTTAGCGCATCCCAACAAAACGTATGTATAACTTGATTTTTCGAGACAAACGTACTACTTGTACCTTATACCAGTTAATAATGATATACTGCAGAAACTGGATTACAAACGGATGCACCTACGTATCAAAGCAATCTATGTATCAAAAATGTGCAAGATTGTTGAACGAAAATTCACTATCAAGTACCAGATTAGTCTCCCAAACATACATTGTTTTTTGATTATTTTGCCGAAAATTGGTTGGAGAGCTGGAGATTTCTGTTATATACGTGGACAATATACAAAAAAAAGTCATCGAACAACGAATTCTGTCGAGGGATGGAACAAACTGTTGCAAAAACCAAGTGGTAGGATAAAAAGCATGGTACATAGTCTACTTTAAGGTAGAAGCAGAGAGGACAAATTGCGCTTTCGTGAAATACTAGGTTAGGTTAGGTTAGATTCGCTCGCTGTTCTAAATACGCATCAAAAATCACCGACGACCAAAAAAACTAACTTTTCTATATCTCGGGAACAGTATTTTTTCTGGATAAAAGGTAGGCTATGTCCTATCCTGTATCCCTGACAATATGTATACAAAATTTCATGATAATTGGTTGCGTAGTTAAGGAGTGAAATGGTAGCAAACAAACATTCACATTTATAATATTAGTTAGGACGAATTGGGTATTGAAAATTCAAAGAACAAGAAAATTTGTTTTATGTCAGATATGATGGACAATTAAGCGGTTTGAAGGCGATGGAAACCTCAGTTTGTGTTCGACAGCCCTTTTATTAACCAGTCTTTGAGTAAAACACTCAATAGCAAAAAAAAAATAAAGGGAATCGAGCTTGCCGACGACTTTCCAAAACTGGGTATCTAACAACACACCTCACTGTTCCAGAACCAGCCGTTAGCATTTGCGGTAGTAATGAGCAAAATTGGTCTTCGTTTTGCAGTATTAGTGTTGGTCTCGCGAAAATGTCGTTATTAGCCGCAAGAACAAGACCGAGACTAAAACCAGGCCCGATTTTGCAAAACCAAGACCAAATACACAAGACTAAATGAATGATTATATTTTATTACTTCCGATGGATTTATGAGTTAAACTATTTGAAGCAACTTTAATATAATTTTTTTCTTGAAACAAAACATTTTTAGTATTTGAAATTTTCGTTTCGGTTTACTGCATTTTAACACTAAATATACATAAAAAAAGAAACTTTTCCACTGTTTAAAAAAAACGGTTCTACAAAGATATCCTGAGAGTAAGTATTCTTTGTTTCTATGTCTGTCACATGGTTGAAATATAGATACAAACTAATTATTTTTTGATATTTTTTACTTCTTTCAAATTTATACTATTTAGTTCGCTAAAAGGTCAATTTAAGCATTGAAGGAGGGGTAAGTCCTCGAGTTTTCATAACTTTTACAACTTTCAACACTATTTTCTTTAAAAGTCATGACAAGCTCGCATGTATGACAAAAAATTTTAGAATTTAAGATAATTATCGTGTTAGTAAATAGAAAAATTTCTGCTTAAAAGAATTAGTTACAAAAATTAAATGAGACCAAGACTAGGACGGTCTTATGCTAGAACGTCTCCAAACCAAAGCAGTATGCCTTAAATGCAAACATTATTGACTACAAAACATACCGCATTGGTTGTAAAAAAACAAAATACAACTAGATTTCGGTTTTTTCTATGTCATGTAAAACGTTTTGCTAAGTTATAATTAGGTGACTTACCGAGAGGCACGAGCTTTCATAATTATACACCAGTATCCATTACGACTTTATAAAGGCAAGAGTTTCGTCGTTGTATTAAACACAAACGTCTACAGCACTAAGAACTAATTACACGTTAATTAGTCTTCAGTCGTTTTAAATATCCACGACATATATTTGAGCAAACGTGAATTAATCCTAATCACAAAATATTTTACGTAAATACGTATTCAACACAATGTAACTACCGTCCGTTCGCGACTAGTATCCTCTTAATAATAATAATCTAATAGCAACTGAATTCCATTTCCCAAGAAGGATTTTGATTGGTCGCTAGTAAAAGTGAAAGTAAAGCAAAGTTAAATATAGGTTGGTACATGTGGCAGGTTTACTTGTTTTGTATAAAACTTTCTGGTATGTTTTCAAACAGCATATGACATAATTTAATACAGTTTGTTCTTTGTATTGAAGGGCGTTTGATAACAGACAATTTATAATAGATAAAAATATATGTATATTAAGATTACCCAAATGGTTAAAACGTCTACCAGGTATTACTCTTACTTTTTATACCTAGGGCACATTAAAATTTTTGCATTTACATCATATCATTACACAGACAGTAATAAAAACCATGAAGGTAAATTGGACAGTACTTAAGTACAGGCCTGACGAAGGAAGCTGGCGAGCGGTCGCGCAGGTACTTGCCCATTTATGACCTATTTGGGTAAGTCACTTGGAACCGATACACAAATAATCTTTCAGTAGGCGTAAATTATAGTATTAATACAGATAGGACAGTAGCGTACTAGAAAATAATGTAA
>NW_020439081.1:630650-688930 GCF_000699045.2 Agrilus planipennis
GTAGGACACCTTCTCAGGCATGAAGGTCTAGTCAGAGACATATTAGAGGCAGAAACAGGAGTTAGGAGGGGTAGAGGTAGACCTAGATTAGATTACTGTTCGCAAATAGTTAAGGATGTGGGCTGTTCTAGTTTTAGGGAAATTCGAAGTTTAGCTCAGGATAGGAAAGAGTGAAGGTACGTGTTCAACCAGTCTAAGGACTGATGACCTTATGATGATGATGAAGAGTAAATGGTTTGTGTTAATTTCAGTCACTATAGATATTAGTTTTCCGTCACAATTTCCTTCACTAAAAGCAAAAGAAAACGAATCAAAGTTTTCCAAAGCACTTTTCTCGAATAATAAGATGGGATCTGTGGTGTCAAACGCATTAATTAGTTCAGGTTCATCCATCCCCTTAATTGACTAGAGAAATTTTAATACACATCGAGCAGGCAATTGAGAAATTCGTTGAGAAAAAAGCTTATGGTAGAGAGTGCTTTTTGTCGAGATAAATGAAGGAAATTTAGAATAATTAACCATTCTAAAGCCGTTTTACCGAATAGGAGGACGGGCGGAAGGGATTCGAAGATGAAGAAGAGGAAGAAGCAGTAAGGCAACAAAACAGTTAACCAACCTTCTATTCTAACGATTTCACGTCTCGAAGTTTGAAAAGCTAGAAATCTTTCCCCAGTCGGCGATAATCTCTCATTTAGAACGGGAGGAAGCCGACTTATAACCCTTTTTATAGGAAGCTAAGACTTGGTGTTTCTGTGTTCAAGAAGTTTTACTGCTGTATAAAAAGGACGTAATACCTGACTTCCACTTATCTTAGTGCTATAATTTACAATGTACCCAGCAGGTATGGCAATTATAAAAGGGGAAAATAATATACAGTGCAATATCACATCCAGGTTTTAAAGCCAAATACGGTACACAGTGTTATTATTACGATGTAAAAACATTATTTTGTACAGCACAAAATATATAAACAAAATAATAAATAATAGTTTTACAAATATCCAAAGGTTCAGAAGCGATCAAAATATGGTGTTACAGGCGAATGATAAAGATACCGTGGATAGAGAAGGTTAGAAATGAGGCATTAGAAAGAATAGGAGAACAGAGGAAATCGATAAGAAATAGGTGCGACCTTCCCAGCCATGAAGAAACATATTAAAAGCAGAAACAGGAGTTAAGTGCATGGAGTAGAGGTAGACCTAAATTAGATTACTGTTTACAACTAGTTATGAATGTGGGATGTTTTAGTTTTAGATAAATGCGAAGATTAGCTCAGGATAGGAAAGAGTGGATGTGCGTGTCCTACCAGTTTAAGGATTGGCAACTCTATGTTGATGATGACAAATATCCATATATACTGCATTAGTACCATATTAATACCTTTTCTTGAAATTTTTTAATGTTTTTTACCATTCAGTTTCTTTATATTAGCTTTTTAAAACCGTTTCATGATGAATGCGATATAGTTTTCATCAATTTTAAACAAATATTCTCAAACTGATTATGGATATATTTATAGAAACTCATAATGCAATTAACTTTACTTTAACTAAAACAACAAAGCGTAGAATTTTTTCCTGTTTTCACAACATTAGCCATAAGAGTTCTTTTGACTTTTGGGAACAGTACAAAGCACAAAAAGCTTGACTTTAATTAGCCCTTGCGTGCTTTGCGACGTTCCTCAGCGTTACGAAAGAAAACATATAAAATGCACCAAGTAATCTAACTGTGGTAATTAAACACAGAACGGTTGGTACTTGTTTCTATAGGTAGTCTCAAAATATGTTGGATTTAACTCTTGTACCTTTCCAAAATCAAGTTAATTGTGAAACGAATTTGATTAGCAACTCTTACAGAATCCTTATGATTCTTGTTTCACAATAGTCCTTGCTTTTCACTTAAACATACAACAGCATATTAAGTATTGACTTTCTTTTGTTACTTTGTTTATATCGTTCTGTTAATATTACTTTTTTTATTTATTCTCTTTTCCTCTGTTTCTTTTGGTTAGTGTTAGAGAATTATATAAATGTATATGCTTAACAAAATAATAACTATGTACAAAGTTAATAAGCAGAAGAAGCAATAAAAAATCCTTCATAAACAAAATCAAAGCCAAATTGCAGTTATTCCTTTGTCGATATAATATTAAATTTCCTAAATGAGTATTTCACAAAAGCTTTCATTTCATGAACAAAAAAGATTTTACGATAATAATTCATTAAATATACACATATTTTCTTTCAAAATTTTGAAAAAGAACTTTTAATAGGAGCAAAAATATAATATATTCAAAATTTTTCGAGAGAAACGTTACAAAAAAGTGTATCGCTATTATGTTCATTTAAATTCATTCATTCTAGTCATTCTCTCAAAAGAGGATTGTTTGTTAGCGGAAAGTAATCTGTTGAACAAACGAGGGCAAGATGAAATATTCAAAAAGCAATTATTGCCCGTGTGCTCAATAATTTCTGGTCGCAAACATTGAAATACACAAACGAGAAACACCATATTTTTGTAAAGCAACTTTAAAATTTAATTTGACCGGGGCAAAACGGCATTTATATACGGATAGCAGGACGCCAAACACTCATCGTTGAAGCAGTTTGCGAAAACGCAAATTTTATGAACCATTATGTTAAATTATGTCGCTATAAATATTTGTCGGTTATAGTCGTTAAAATTAATTTAAGCGCCCGCACTGATGGTAGCAATTTTCCAAAAATTACTCGGGAGAACGATGTTAAATTTAGAAAGTTCCAAATTTCCCAATGGCCAAATTATGATGAACTCGTGATACTCAAATATAACTCGCCAATGTGTGAAATATGCCACCGCAAACGGTCACATCTGTTTTTTTATTAATTGGAGAGGATACTGTAAGTTCTACTAGAACTAAAGTTTATGTATAGCGATATAGCACAAAAAAAAACTAAAACGATAATGCAAGATAATTTTTGTCTTCTGTGCTACTAAAAAGATCATAATTTATTAAATATGTGTAAATAGTAAAGCCTTACAAACAATACTTCAATATCAACGTTGACAGACAGAACAAACCAAATAGATGAAGCTCATAAATAGCAAGTTTATATGAATTATCGTCATCTAGTGGGTATTTGCTGCAAAAGTGTTTTATGTGTTAGACAAAGCCTTATTCTGGTATTACCTTACATAACTTAATCGATAAAGCGTGCCCGTAAGTTTATAGTTGAAATGGGGCAGACACACACACACACACACCACAATTAACAAAAATTAATTATTAGTTGTACCTTCGAAATTATTCAACATTTAGACTTAATTTTTATGCTACATGATGTTTTAACTATTTAGGTATCATGTTATTAACAGAAATCCAACATAAATTAAATTATATCTCAAATAGTCCATTCTTTCTCAAAAAAGTCAATTGTTAATAATTCTTACCTAACTTTTGGGGGCTAGATTTAGCAGCTCTGAGGTAAGTATTAACATTATTTTATGTCATCGAATATACAGAAAAAACAAATGTATGTATGACACTATTTTATTATTAATGAAAGTGTTATTAATATTCATCATTCCAATTACAATTCATGTAAATGAATGATGTGATGTCACAGTCGCCACCTGATAAATCTTTATTATATAAGACATCACAAACAATACAAAAATATTGATCTTCTTCAGAGTCACTGCTTTCTTTTAATACCTTTTTCTTTGTCTCGTCTAATTTCGTCTTTCGGTGAGAATGGCAGATTTTCTAATCCGTTTAAGATTAAATTGAGCTCGTGGAAGAGATTTTGGCTAAGGTCCTACAGTTTCGACCAAGAAATCAATAGCATCACTCTAATTCTGTCATAAAGAACATAAAACTATTACTTATAAGCAGTCAGTTACCTTGTTAATACTACTCCCCACATGCAGGGTAGGTGTATATTAACACGTTAATACTAACTCCACCGATTCGATTATAGCCCCAAAGGCATATTTTTAATTTTAAATAACAAATCAAAATATTGGTTAACAAGTTAGTACACGGTACCTCTGTTAATTGTAGCCCAGGCTTCCTCTAGTTAAGTAGTAGGAAATACCCACTAGATGGCGATGCTTTGGCAGACTCTGTTGGATAGGTAGGTACTACAGAAGTATAACTTCCTTCTTTTTTTATTTCTGCCACGGTCGCCGTTTTTCATTATTCTTTCAAAGATTAGTACAACGATTGATTTAATCAATCACACTGTAAAATATTGATGAAATAGCAATCGGAATATCTGCAGATTATCCGTTACATTGCAATTTTTTGTTTGGTTCGGTGAGAGCGTATTCGTCGAGGCTTGATATTTAAACTGAATATCCACTTATCCTTGCCATTACATACCTTATTTCATCCGTATGATGCCTAATGGAATCGTGCCAAAAGCTTACGCTTTTGCCTACCTGCTACATTTCTAATTCAACTGCTCTCAGCAATGAGGAACCGTTACAAATCTAAGAGGCCTCTTCGCCCTCTTCCAGGGAATTTATCGCCTCCTTACAAATAAAGTAATAGTTGCGTTAGTAAATTGCATAAATCAATCGTCACTACCAAATGAAATAACGATCTATATCTCTATATGGGTACATGTGATTGGGGTTGCCACCCGTACTTTATTATAAAGTATTGTACTCTATTTCGACTGTGCGTACGTTATATTTTACAAGACACATAAAGCACGCAAAAATACTTCATTTAAGGCCTTAAGCAAACATCGTAATTTTGTAAGCGATTATTCGAAATTCAGAGTATTTTTACATCAATAATATTGCACAATACAACACTTTGAGAATGTTTCTAAGTACGGAACAACCTGATTTCCCAAATCTGTTCAAAGTAGTGTCAGTTTTGCTGTCCGTTCCGGCCACTTCAGCATTTACAGAAAGAGTATTCTCTGTTATGAACGCAAAGTGGCGGGACGACAGGAATAAAGCTTCATTAAAACTAATTAAAAATGAACTTTTAGTTTACTTAAATCTTTGTTTGCCATGTTTAAAGGCTATTAATGTATTTAAGAGCGACAGCAATTTGATAGTGGCTGCTAGGTGTAACAAAAAATATGTTTTTAAAAACAAAAAATAAAATACTTTATTTTTGTGGCGAGTCGAGAAATACTTTATGTAAAGCCTGAAAAGGTGGCAACCCTACATGTGATGCGAATTATCATTTTGCATGCCAATTGCCAAGTACTTATATATTTGTGTAATTTGAATCAAACAATTGAGAAATATTATCATTATATCAATCTCTAGGATAAAAACACTCGTTAAAATACCTGCAACTCACGCATTTCAAATAAATACCAGATATATATTTGGTGATTGATATTGATTGACAGGTTTCATTGCTTTTATGTATTGATAAATAGAGACTTGATACTTGTTATTCGATAACTACCTACTGGAGAGATATGTAATGATACTACGTATTTAGATACTAGATGATGATATTGTGGATTTCTTTTTGAACTGACTTAATTCTTTCTAAAAATGTATTGTCGATCAGACGGAAAGGAACTTGGGCACGATCAAGATAAAAGATAAGAAGGTTGAATGATTAAGAGTAAAGAGATAGGATTCAAAATACTTTAACGTATAAATTAATGCTTTTTTTCGGAAACCGCTCAATGTATTTGAGACTGAGACTTCATCAAAAGAACTTGCCACAAAAGATCTTAAGTTGTAGAAATGTCTGTCATTTGTCTCTGAAATTCCATTTCTTTTCCAATTTCACTTATTTCTCTGTGGCACTTAAGACCGAGGTATTATGAATGTGGTTGACTCATTTAACAATTACAATTTACGTATATACCTACTTGTCGCGCCTATCGCTACTAAGCAATCTATTTTACGCTATAAAGAGAATATTCGCTTACGTAATAAGCATACTCCAGCACTTACATAACAAAAAGGTGGAACAAGGAAATTCGAAGTGGTCATTCCTTTGTTCGATATTGGTAACGTAGTGGTGAGCTACGCCCTGGATTTAAATGGACCTTGTTGAGCATACTGAATTCCGCTAGATGTAGCATTGTACTACAGATGGCGTTTACCGCGCCATTTGTAGGATTTCATTTAACAAAAAGGTGTTATATAGGAAGCATTCAAAAACGTTAACTTCCTTCCTGCTAAAATGTCTACTGAAGTACTTTCATTCAAAAATATGTTTTTTACAACCTTTTTGGTACGCGAGATGATAATTCTTTCGTCACTGATGTTCTCAATTAAAAGTTTCATCTTGAAAATAATTTTTAGTGAAATACCACCTTTATAAGTTACGAAATTTAATAAACCATTTAAAATAACAGCGAAAATTGCTTCATTCCTTTCAAAGGCACACTTCCGGCGGAGCCTCAATTTTGAAAATATTTTCATTAATTATATCCCCTTTGACTTGCAGAAGTGTAGTAGTATGCTTCAAATCGATACCTCTCTTTGTTCCTTATTGGACTTTTAATGAACAATTTAGATCAATATTTACCTTTGCTTGTATTTCTTAACTTGCTTCAATGTGAAAGGTAAGAATATTGTAGGAAATTCAAGGAGATGAATGTTTTCTAGTGTATAAAACGGTAATAATTCAGTTTGACTTAATTGCGACTGTGAAGGTAAATTGCAGCTCTTTGAAAAATAATATAGGTCACCACACGTAACCGTCGTCTAAAGCCACGCAAGTCGTTAACGATTTGCACACCCCCAGCTTTAAGGTGACACGGAAAACACATTCTCTTTAACTTTCAGTTTAATCAACGTAACGCTGAGAAACCGGCTTGATAAACATTCAAGAAGCAGGGCTTTTTAAGACAGTTGACCCTCTTAAAATACATTTATTCAGATATTAGGTACTTCTATATAAATATTTTATGTAATAGCTTAATATCAAGACGTAGTGATTTAAATAAAAATTTTACTCCCAAACCATTCGAGAAAGTAAAAGACTTTCAGAACCTAGAACCTTCAGGAAGCGTACATTATCAATAAAGGGTCATTTCATTTTCGGTATTAAAAGAAATCACTTGGGGCGAGTTCGGATAAAAAGAGAGGGTGCAAAATAACTATAACGTTTCTGTAAGTTACCAATTGGTGAATACGGAGAGATACTTGAAAAACAGAGCTTTGGAATAAACATAGAGATAAGACTGCCGAAAAAACCATCAGCACTAAATTTGATATGGGGTGCTCTTTTCGGCCTGTATGAATTTCGCGATTTCTACTGAAAGGGATGAAAGACATAAACTAAAGCCCGGTTCTGACATTTTTGTCGCTATTTACTGATACCTACCAGAAATAATACCTACTTCGTCATCGTATCGAAATCCGTAGAGTCACTTTAACATAACTTGCACAGAACAGTACAAAACAACCATTCTGTTGTAGGGTCGTTAGCGCGTCAATCCACACTACTGCTAGACACGAGACACCCCTAGTGAAAAAGCGCAAACCGCATTCGGGTCGCATGGGGTATTCCAATTGCCCGAACTTTTGCGTCCATCCTAATTTATTATCTACCAAATTAGTATCCAATTATCAGGAGTTTAACAGAAGCAATATTAATTTTGACGATATTCGATAACCCTAATGTAAAGGTAAATAAAGTTTGCCCCATTAACGTTAGTCTGCTAACGAGGTGCTGCTTGCGATGAGAAATTTTCCGTGCATTTGCTTCGCAATTATATCGTATATAGACATCTCTTCAAAACAGAACGAAGTAAATCAATCGAACATTTTGCAATCAGTTGGCGTAACACTCGTATCTGACGTGGAAAACAGAGCACATCTAGTTATTCACGATCAAACACAAATTATAAGAAAATAAACAACAATATCTGCATATTCAGCGTTTATACAGTAGGCATCAACATTTGGAAGATTAATTTCGGTTTAGAAGAAACACAGGAACGCTGTAATGAACGAACGAACGAATAAATAAAAGTAAAACAAAAATACTGGTATGCAAGGGAAGAAAAAGTAGGGAAAGAGCGAATATAAAGATAGGAGATGAAAAATTAGAAGAAGTGGCTGATTTTAGGTATCTAGAAAGTCAGATAAGTCAGGACAGAAGGAGTAATAGGGATATAAAACAGAGGATATAGCAGCGTCATGTCGCCTTCAATAAAAAAAGTTACTTCATGCTCGCGACCGGTTAATGTAGAAATTCTAAAAGGTTGTTAAAGGTGTATGTATGGAGTGCGGCGTTGTACGGGTGCGAAACGCGGACAGTGTGCGGCACGCCGGAAAAGAAAGGGTTAGAAATGTGGTATTATAGGCGAATGATGAGAATACCGTGGATAGAGAAAGTTAGAAATGAAGAGGTATTAGAAAGAATAGGAAAACAGATAACGTCGAAGAAGTTAATCGTGGTACTCACCACAAGTATATATTGAGTAAAATCATTTCTAAGTGAGACTAGTTTTTCATTTAGTTGACCCAACAGACCATGAGACAACAAAGTGTTTCTGTAGGGATTCCATTTTTTCATTTCGAGGTATGAAACCTTAAAAGTACATCACTTACTCAATTCGCGAACGCAAAACAGCTTTTCTTTTTCATAGAATTATATTCGAGGGTGCCGCTCTTAAAAAGACGAAAGCACGGAAGTTTGACAATAACTCTGTAGAAACGGCGTCTAATGCCACATCAAACAAAAGTTTGAGAAAAAAAGAGCACATGTTTCGGCAGTTTTGTCAGCCTCTTCAAAAGAAACGAGAAGCGTGAGTCACGCTGTTGTTAACAGGTTTTAATTAAAATAACACTCTTTATATTTAGAAGTATGTCTATTTGTAGTATATTCAGAAAATAAGTCAAAATAAGTACAGTAGAACCTTGATAACTTAAAACTCGATAACGTAATAACTTTTATAAATTCATAAAATTTTGTGTTCCCTTCCCCTCGGAGTCCAAAACCTCCATTACTTAAAATAAAAACCCTCTATAACTTAAACGAATAATTTGGGCATCGCACCTCAGTAAGCAGTGAAAAGTGGTTTGAATCGGGAGAAAGTCTTCTAGGATGAAGAATTGCTGAATTTTCTAATTTAAAAAAACTCTTGTTTACTTGGGTTAGACAGTGTAGAAATATGTAAAAACATTAGTGTTAGTGGACCTATACTAAAGGAAAAAGCTGAAGGGTTTGCTAAGTCACCGGAAATCCGTAATTTTAAAGCTTAAACTTAAACACTTAGTAAGTAAAAACCTCAATAACTCAACTTATTTTACGTTTCCCTTGGTCTTTATCTTATCGAGGTTCTACTGTATTTATAATAATGATACTGGCACAATTTTTAATATTTTTAGATATAACAAAGCCTCAAATAAATACAGTAGCTTCTCGAAACGTATAAGTAGCATACTATTTATGCTACGATTTAATGAGAGAAGAGATTCAGAAACTTTAATTTGAGATCGGCATTATATTTGGCAATAGACAACACGAAAGCCAATACAGTAATTTATGGCTTAGGAATTGTATTACAGTTATTAACTGACCTCTACTTTAAGCGATTAGAAATAAATGCTACTTTGTCTTAGTTGAAAATTGTAGGTAAAGTGGTATATACAGACACGCAAGTGAGATAGTAATCAATATCACCCACGAAAGCTTAATCTCCATTCCGATAAGACAAATTACTTCGTTTAAATAACATTCGTCGTTACAAACCAAGAAAACAAAAATACCCTGTAATTTACTTTGTACTTATTTATGTTTTAAACAGAAAAGTTGTCAATGGTACTCCCTAGACAAAAAATTTCAGTCTCCAGTCTCTCAGTCTTTCAGCGTCTCTGAGAGCGTCTCTCACAGTCTTTCACAGTCTCTCAGTTATTACCTAGGAGTTTTTATGGATCTCTCACAGTCTCTGTGTGAGAGACTCGAACGATAAAATTGCTAATTCAGAGATTCGAGTCTCTCACACAGAGACTGAATGAATAAGACTAAAAAATTGAGAGATTCGAGTCTCTCGTAGAAAGACTGGGATCTCTGAAATATGTTGAACTTAAAACATTTTAACAATGTCTATCGAGACACCACTTATTGAGAGATTCGAGTCTTTCGTTCAGAGACTGGATACGAAATGGGGATCTCTCTATGAGTGACTCGAGTCTCTCGTTCAGAAACGCTAAACAGTTTTTCTGACAGTCTCTCTCAGCAACACCAGAGAGACTAGATGAGAGACGGAGACTCGAGTCTCGCTTTCAGAGACTCTGAGAGACTAAACATTTTTATCTCAGGCTTATACGTATAAGGGCCAAATACAGAATTTTGAAAATTGGGATCCTTTTTACAAATGATTTTTACGCATGATTAAACTTTTTCCTGATGCCTAATGCGTAAATAATCCGATTGATTTTTTTCATTTTAGTTTCCACCGATGACAAATAAATTACCCAATGAACATGGTTCAAGATGATCCTCTTTCATCAACGTTCGTTAGTTTAATGGCCATGTTTTATATTAATTTGTAACAATGATCTTAATTAAGACGTGCCAAACATTCGAAATGATTAACAATTATTGTTATACTGCAACTGCACTACCTTACCGTCATTAGGAATAACTTCAAAATTGCTTCTTACCTGAAACAAACAAAGAAGGTTCAGTAAAAGTTTACTGTAAATATTATAATAGTGTACAAGTTTAATAAATAGCATTTTGAAAAAATGAAAATTTTGTTTAAAACAAATCCTTTTTAATTGACATTTTAGTTAGTAGCAGGTTTGTAACGTGTATCAGAATCAAAACGTCGGTGAATTACATCAACAAATTGCTGAAAACTTCTCTCTTTTCTTGAAGTATGAATTTCTATATGTAAGTGACTGTTACTGTTTCCCTTTCACTGTTCAAAAAAAGTGCGTGTGTATAGCTACTTCAAAATCGCATGAGCCTTTAACCGTATTACATTACAAAAACATTGACTCGGCTGTGCCCTACCGTATGGAGTTTTGTCACTGCTTGGCTCAAAGCTAGATTTCATGAAATTCTAAACTATCTCTACGTATCTACGCGTCATTTTTGTGATGAAAAATTATCGACCCCTTTCAGAATTACCGCATGAAAGCATTATTCAAGTCACAACGGAGAAAGCGAGCAACCACGCAGGCAGATATCAAAGAATAATGTCCTGCATCAGTGGAGCACTCTAGATTTAAACGCGCAACGACGTGAATTGAATACGTGAGTTCTGCAGGTGGAGGTGAAATTTTCATCTCCTGAGAATTATTCATTTGACACAACAAAAAACCTAACGAGAATTCGGGGAGTACGGTGCGCCAAACAGTATTTAACTAAATTACCATTTGAACCATGTGAAATAGCAGTAAGTGTTTCTGCTTCCATTTATAGATTTGATATCGATGTAAACGTTTGGCCCGTGCATATTTATAAAAAGGCCTAATTTGAAGGGGTTACTGTACATTAGTTTTGCAACAGAGTTCTGCATCCACTTCCGCAACTACGGAAGTTCCGCATACATTTTCACATCCGCTTCTGTATTTTTATAACGGAAGCTTATCGGATCTTAATAAAATCTTATTTCTCGTCTTTTTTAAAACAAATATATCGGAACAATAAAACAAGTCGTAAAAATTTATTACTTTTATCGATTGACTTAACTTGGCCGTTTTAAAAACACAATTTAAATGTTTAAATGTTCACTGTTTAACATTGTGAACGTATTATTATCAACCGTCTATGTTTATGAAGTGTTAGCGTCAATACAGCGTTATAGCCGGCAAAATTTTGTTAATAGTAAAATTGTCCGTGTGCTAATACTTTATTATAGTTTGGGGCCTACATATAAGTTTCAGTCCAGTACTTTCAGCTCCCCCTTAGTGTTTCCTCAGTGGTACAAATTTCAAGTTAAAAGTGCAATTTTGAAGCCGAAAAGAAGTTTCATTTGGGATTATTTTGTTGATATTAACGATGCAAGTTCTAAATGCAAAATTTGTAACAAACTATTAGCGAAATGGACCTAAAATCATTACACTTCCACGTCCGCTTCCGCAAAAATTTACTATTTGCTTCCGTTTCCACTTCCGTTGCATCGCTACTGTACAACGTTTTCTAACTACCCTTGTGGAAAATTGTTGAAACGAACACAAACACATTTTTTATTTATTTATTTTTTACTTAACTTAATACTTTTTATGAAACATCTTAAAATGAAGAATCAAAATTTCATCAGTGTCAACTATCGCCAAGTTGGACAAAGTAATGTTTAAAATTTATTTACAGAGCACCGCCTCCTATCGATTTCTCATGAAAATTAATTGTTATAGGAACATTTGACAAGAAGGCGTGTGACCCAATTTTACCTTCCTTTGGTATCAAATCACCTGTGGGAGCAGCAACACAAATATACTAATAAATTTATTTATTGGTACCTATGCCTTGTAGCTACAAGTAGGCACAATTGTACAGGTGTAGGTACTTTAAAATAACATGAGCTTTCAGATACACAAGAGGTGGGCCTTATACCATTCATATTGTACATTTGGAAAACATCGCCTCGACTGTCTTTTAATTGATTGTAACCGTATGTAAGTATGGGTGGAGCTACAGAACAACAATAAAAAGTGAAGACCAAGGTTCATGTCATTCTAAATTACCTCTACAGTTATATTTAATACGTCAAACTAATTGTTTCATTGTCAGAAACCAAGTATTAATTGTCGTTATTTATTTATTAGCCTATTTAGGGAATGGTGTAGGTAATAGATATCTACTTAATAATAGATGTGTGCCAAACATCCCTTATTACTATCTAAAAAGTTCTTTGGATAACCCTCAGTTACTTCTGTTTTTAAATTTCTACTCTAGCCAGACAGTCAAAACAACAATACATGATAAGCTATTAAAGTTCTATGTACCTATAGTAGAATAGTCGACAATCTTATATCTAGAATTGATTATAAATATCGACTTCAGCTCCACTCGTCCAATTAAGAATACAAAAGCGTCTAGATTAGTAATTAG
Source organism: Agrilus planipennis (assembly GCF_000699045.2). Lineage (NCBI taxonomy): Eukaryota > Metazoa > Arthropoda > Insecta > Coleoptera > Buprestidae > Agrilus > Agrilus planipennis. Next base: position 643,639 of record NW_020439081.1, read on the forward strand.
CGAGGTTCATGGATTCCTTATTAGCCACTTGAAAAGCAATAATAGACTCTTGACCTTCCTTTCTTGCCTCTTAATTAACTGTAACTCAGACGTTAACTTCTAGAGGACTTATTACAGAAGCTTACATATTGCAAGTATAAATACATTAACTATTACAACACACTGCTTGAAACGACCCTAATTTCTCGCAAGTGCACAAGACACAGAGGTGCATCAGCTCTGTTAGATTATTCTATCCTACGATACGACAACGGTATCTTGATATTGGAAGGTGCTTTCGGCACGACCTCAGGGCCCCAAGCAACGGACATGTCAAGCGGACTTGGCAAGTTCTCATTGCACGAGGATTAGCACGCGTCGTCACCAGTTCGAAGATGTCCTGGATCGTTGGTCAACCGAAAGAGATTAGAGGGTCGACTGGGGTGGTTTTAATCATGAGAAAATGGTTTGCAAACAACAGGTTCGATTACGATGAGATGATCATTTCTTAGATGTTATCAAAGCGCAATTTAGAAGATTCTGCTTAAATAAATAATACAATTTTTAAACTTACGTAACGTGTGGCAGTTTCATTATAAACGAACATAGAAATTACACATTTTTTTCTGTTTATGTTCCACTAACGAAAATTCCAATGATTCCGCCCTTTGGTGACTGTGTGTAACAGAAAAATTTTAGTGTGTGTTGTTCCCAATTCGCCACTAGTATATAAGTTGCGTGACTTCATAATATGAGTTAAGTGCTAGTTTCGCGTTTGCAAAAATTAAATAGTTAAAAACAAAAATTATAAGCCTCTGATAGTTAGTGTTTTTTAATTATCTACGTCGTGCACTTAGCATCTAGCAAGGAGGAGTTAGAGATAGCTTTAAATAAAATGGAAGCGGTACTGACAAAACAGTACTGTATGAAAATAAATAAAAGTAAAACTAAAATAGTGGTAGGTATGCAAGGGAAGAAAAAGTAGGGAAAGAGCGAATATAAAGATAGGAGATGAAAAATTAGAAGAACTGGCTGATTATAGATATCTAGGATGTCAGAAAAGTCAGGACGGAAGGAGTAGTAGAGATATAAAGCAAAGGATCGAGTCGCCTTCAATAAAAAGAAGTCAGTTCTATGCTCGCGAACGGTTAATTTAGAAAAAGGTTGTTAAAGGTGTATGTTTGGAGCGCGGCGTTGTATGGGTGCGTTACATGGACAGCGCGGCGGAAAAGAAAAGGTTAGAAGTGTTCGAAATGTGGTGTTATAGATAGGTGAATGATTAGGATAACGAGGATAGAAAAGCTTAGAAATGATGAAGTATTAGGAAGAATAGGATAACAGAGGACTCTATGGTAATCAATAAGAAATAGGCGAGTTAGGTTGGTAGGACGCCTTCTCAGGCATGAAGGTCTAGTCAGAGACATATTAGAGGCAGAAACAGGAGTTAGGAAGGGTAGAGGTAGGCCTAGATTAGATTACTCCTCGCAAATACTTAAGGATGTGGGCTGTTGTAGTTTTAGGGAAATGCGAAGTTTAGCTCAAGATAGGAAAGAGTGGAGGTACGTGTCCAACCAGTCTTAGGACTGATGACCTTATGATGATGAATAGCAAATAGTTAAGGATGTGGGATGTTCTAGTTTTAGGGAAATGCGAAGTTTAGCTCAGGATAGGAAAGACTGGAGGTACGTGTCCGACCAGTCCTAAGACTGACGACCTTATGATGAAGATGATGACGTTGTGCACTAAATTATCAGATTTAAAATACAGAAAGTTATTTACAATGCTAAACCGAATTGATGTTATAGTCCTTTAATGCCTTCAAAAACATTATTTGTGGAGAAATAAATCAACTTTAATTGAAATATTGCTTTAAAGACGTAAACAATGAATTTAAAAGTCGAATAAACTGTTACAAACTAAAACGTATTAAAAATAGTAGAATAAAAAGTTATCCTTCTAACTTTCGTAATTTAAATAAGGATACCTTTTTCAAAGTTAGAATTTTGTTGAAACTTTTCAACTTGCAAAAACCGTAACACATTACGTGATTTTTATGGATGAAGAAGGTCACGCTTCAGCTAATAAAATTTTCATAATCATTCGGATTTCGTACGTCAACTTAGCAGCTATTACGACTAATATGACGACATACAGTTGGCAGTATTCTGCGATGCAGAAGTAACTGTAACCTTTCTCTGACACTTGATTCAGAAATATTAACTCTATTCCGTATTGTTGAGTTTTAAAGCTCAAATTTAGTGACATAAAAAAGAAAGTGGAAATAATGTAGCAGCAGAGTGACTTAATGTCGCCATTCACAAGTGTCTTGAAATTGGAATAAGTATATAAAAAGAAAATCAAAATGGAGTACTTCAATTTGTGATAAAATGGAATGTAAGGCAGCTGTAGGAGAAAACAACAGATAAATTTTTAGGTAAATTTACTTAAGATCAAGTTCGTTTTGATGTTGCTAATAAGAATGTATTTATTACGGCTAATCGTGAAAGCAAAATCGCATGACCATGACCTACTTTGTTCTCATTTATCTGATAAACTTCATCAATAAATAGGACAAAAACTTAAATTCGGTTCACCGATATTCTTAAGAAATATCTTACAATACTCTTTTTGAAAATTGTTTGAGAGATTTTGTGATACCTGCTCTTCTTCGGTACGCTCTCTTGACCTAATAGCATTGAACGATTTGGTTGGGCACACAATGGAGTTTTTAGAAACAAAAGGTCTAAAAATACGTCGTGGATTTTTTTGCATTTTAAGATCGAACATTATTAAATATTAGGTGGTAGAAAATTGATTAAAGAAGTCTGCGTTTCAACTAGAAAAGAAAAATGGTTCAATAAATAATAGCAAGATTATTTTCATATTAGAGGCGGAAACAGGAGTTAGGAGGGGCAGAGGTAGACCTAGATTAGATTACTGTTCGCAAATAGTTAAGGATGTGGGTTGTTTTAGTTTTAGGGAAATGCGAAGTTTAGCTCAGGATAGGAAAGAGTGGAGGTACAGGTCCAACCAGTCTTAGGACTGACGACCTTTTGATGATGATGACGTCGTGCACTAAATTATCAGGTTTAAGATACGAAAAGTTGAACAAACAACATACTTCAAAACCCCAAATGCCAAAACACTAAACTGTAGTTGCCCGAAGCACTTTTCGGTAACAAAATTACCTTCTTCAGGGACTTTACAGTCCTGGAACATAAGCAATATCCACTACTGCTTTATCTATAAGTCCTTATCATTTTCAGCAACCCGAGCAATAAATACATTTCCATTTAACAAGAGAATGAGGGGTTAACATTTATCTAACGTTAGTATTACCTCCACACACAGAACAGACATAATACAAAAAGATAAATGTTGTAACTTTTACACTTGATACACATCGGAAATAGGTAGAAATCCCCTAACCAAGGGAGAAGTAGAACAGAAAATGCATGAAGAACTGCTAACGAATTCAAGGATTACTTACTGCTTAGGTTTCGATTCCTCCACAGCTGTAAACTAACATGAATACTCTCACACAAATCTTCCAAAATAGCATGGCAGGTAAAGTGAAAAAGGCGCAACTTGCATAATACATACGAGAGAGGGTAGAATGGTGATATCACGTTATTGGATACATTATCAAGCTGTAAAAACATTAAGGGCACCCACTTGATGCTATTCAAGGTAAATTCTTATTCTTACATTAACTGTCTTCAACGGCGTGCAGATGACGCCCATAGAGAGCGATCAAGATCTAACGATTTCGATAAATTACTAATCAAAAACTTTTGTTGCAATGCTATAAAACAAACACTTTTAATCTTCCACTTATCACCGGCAAAAACTTGTTTATCGGTAAATAATTACATAAAAAGTTTTTCAAAAAAAAAATATATTTTCTTCTGCGTATTAGATCAATCATAAAATTCAATATAACAACAGGGTCTTGTAGAGATCCCAAAGGGTAGTAAGAAAACGCCGCCAAGTCACCCAAAGTCGTTTTTTTGATGAAATTCGCAAGTTTGAATCCAATTTCGCGTATGATTTACGCGACGAAACTCGTCGCAGGCATTCTCGGAACTTTTATTCACGTAATAGACGACATTGATGGGTGAACACTAATACGAAAATTTTGAAAACAATATAGGTAATATGTATGGAAATAAAGAACTACATCTCTCCAATAAAACAGGATGAGTTTAAAGTATGATTTTACAAGTGACTTATTTTCTTTTCACGTTTGAGTACCTACGGAATTTATGGGAAATTGTAGAATCGAAATGGAATTTATTATGGTAATTGTAGTTATCAACATCATTATCAACATAAGGTCGTAAGTTCTAAAAGTGTTTGGACACGCACCTACACTGGTTCCAGTCCTGAGCTAATCTTCGCGTTTCCCTAAAACAAAAACATCCCACATCCTGAACTATTTAACTGTCTCAAGTCCTCTTGGCTCCCGTTTCTGCTTCTAATGTCTCACGCCTGAGAAGGTGTCTTACCAACTAATCTTGCCTATTTCTTATTGGCTTTCGTATAGTCCTCTATTCTGCTATTCTTTCTAATAACTCTTCATTTCTAACCTTCTCTATCCACGGTATCCTCATCATTCGCCTTTTGCTCCTGTAATCCTGAATTGTTTAATTTCCTAGATACCGAAAATAAACCACTTCTTCTATTTATTCGTCTGTTATCTGTATANCTATTCTTTCTAATAACTCTTCATTTCTAACCTTCTCTATCCACGGTATCCTCATCATTCGCCTTTTGCTCCTGTAATCCTGAATTGTTTAATTTCCTAGATACCGAAAATAAACCACTTCTTCTATTTATTCGTCTGTTATCTGTATATTCACTTTTTCTTCCCATGCATATATATTTCAAATCAGATTAATTATAATTAGGTGACATTCAACTGTCTTATGTAATTTATGTTGACTACATCGAAACATGATGAATATATACTTAAGCAAAGATGTTTAAAAACGTTATATATGTGCTGCATTGGGTTTGTCGAGAGTACCAATAAAATATATACTTTTGTGGGTATATTACATGTATATGCCATGCCCACATAGTGACTAGCACCTCCACCATTTTGAACTTCATATCTATACACTTCCCAGATAATGTTTTTATTTCAACAAACTAAATACAACAATTGAAGGTCTCACAATAATAAGGTGCTTTGTTATATTTAAAAATCAGATATCATGAAACAGGAAAATATTTATTCTCTGGTTAATCCAGCATTAGACAAAGTAGACAAAGATCTATTTAAGTTGTAACGACTAAGTATAGGTAGTTAAGTAGTACTAATAAATGGGAAATGGCTTTTTTAATAAATAAAGTTTTTAAAATCGTAGACACTGCCGAAATTCTGGATGTTGATTAGAAACTTTTTGAAACATAAAAAGCTACTTTATTTTTTTATCTTATTTATTAATGATCTCATTATTAAACGTCCGCTTGAGTAAAGTAAAGGTGGAGTATATCTTTGTTTTGAATGACGTCTGACATTTCCTGAGTGCTGTTGAGCGTAAAAAAATATTTACTTGGATGTCGAGAAAAGAAAATGTTGCTTTTGACGCAAGAATAACACCATAAAAAGACATTGGTAAAAGTTGTAAGCCCTTCCTCGCAGTTTCTTAGCAATAAGTACAGTTTTATCACTGCACTACAAGTTCTCTATCAGTAAACACATATAAAATAATTCGAAGTGGTCTGTATTCTGTCGAAACTGCCAGACGCGGATCGCGATTTCGATCTTTTTGGATCTCATCAGCGCGTCGCAGGCAGCTCCGACAGAATACAGACCAACCTTTACCTGCTGTCTTAACAGCGCGTTATAGAAAATACCATGCCATTTGTGGTAAACATATTTTAATGGGCAAATGCAATTATCGATTACTTATCAATCAAATAAATTGATTACCAAATCAAAAATAAACCTCATTTACTAAGATTAAGTCCATATATTAAAGGTAAAAATATCTTGTACTCCTTAAAAAGTTGTGGTTAATTCTTTCATTGCCTGAAATGTAATCATTTGATTTAAAATTGAGTTTCGCCTACACGCTATAATTAATTAAGATACAAGCGAAGGAATGTAGATACACCTAAACATCCTTTCCTACGAAATAAATGTCCTAGCAAAGGACAAGCAACTTAGGTAAAAATAATTAATGGATAAGAACTGTCAGAGGTAATTAAAAAACGTCCCCTCGCTGAATTCTGGACACTAAGGCAGGAAAACAATTGGCCACTTTCGTCCGATTCCATTTTTCATTTTGCAAAAGGTACGCGGCGGATGGCCGGAAATGCCAAAAGACTGGACGCTTTTAAAATTGGTTTGTTTTTTAGAACCTCTTCATTTAATAACGAAACCCCAAGCCTAGCTGCATTTCCCATTATTCCGTTCTGGATTACCTTTGCGTATTTGCCAGCGACTGCCGCTATAGCCAGAAGTTAAAAGAGTAATTTACCAGCTCGCCGGTTTAGACCGAGCCACATTCCAAAACCGTCAAACAAGCCGGCAAAAGTTAAAACTTTTACACGCAAACGTTCAACTGATTTATTCACATTCCGAAGTTTATTCCGAACTTGAATTCGCTCATCGACGTTAAGCGAAAGTTATTAGACGGTCACACTAACGCTTCCAACAAGTGCATTTCGGTTTTGATTCTCGTTCTTAATTAACAATCGTAATTTCTTTTCTTTTGGGTGTTTCATTCCCACCAGTCACTAAATGCTGGTGGGGGGGGCAGTCCCTCCGGACTACGCCGAAAAGTAGGGCGGAAGGTCCTCTTCAGCCTGCTTTCAGGAATCGTGGGAATGCTGGGTGGATGGTGGTTCAGGTGAGAAAGATGCAACGGAGGAAATGAAGACAGAAGAGAGTGAAAGATTATCTGTGGAATATTACTACCCCAGCATTTGCCTAAGTGATGCAAAAACAAATTGGACCAAGGCAGACGGACCCGGAATCGAACCGGCGTCCTCCCGAATGCTAACCCGTAGGAAACATTTCCATTGAAGTTCAATGGTAATCAATGGAAAATTTGTAAATACCTGTTGGTATTATATCCGTGGTATCTCCAAGAATAACTTTCGATGTAAAAAGAATTTTATTTTGTAAAAAGTTACAAAATTAGTTTACAACAAAATAACTGTCGAATCAAGAAAAAATACATTCCGTCTAGTTTCTAAGTAAACATTAACAACTGCCAAAAAAACAATTTCATACAATACTTGATTATTAGTAACAACATTTTTAGATTAGGCAGAATTGACATGTGACAATTTAGAAGAGAATTACTAAATTTAAACAATTCTTTGATTTATCTCAACACTCCTTCTCAATCAAATAATTACAAAATTTTACAAACAGGTTTTTGTTTAAAGGTTTAGTCAGAATGTCGGCGATTTGTTTCGTGCCTTCAATATGTTTGACAGACACAGTCACATCAACATGTTGTTGAATAAATTTACGTGCGATTTCAATGTGCTTCTTTCCTTTGTTCACCTTACCCTCGTGGGTGTTCATCAACATATGAACAGCTGACTTGTTGTCAACATACATGGGGAAGGGTTGATCATCTTGCAGGATCTTGAGTTCTCTCGCCAATCTTCTCATCCAGCATACATCATCGATCGCTTCACATGCCGCTCGATATTCTGCTTCTGCTGTCGAGGTCGCCACAAGTTTCTGTCGTTGTGAGTACCAAACTAGCGGGCCTCCTCTGAGTATCAGTCGTCCACTTGTCGATTTCATCGTCTCTTTTTCTCCTCCAAAATCTGCATCAGTGAATACTTTGAAGTTCTTGTCTCCTTCAAAACGAATTCCTGCATTTGGAATTCCTTTCAAGTATTGAAATACTCGTTTAACCATTTTCCAATGGCTTTTCATTGGGTTGCAGCATTGTCGACTCAAATAATTTACAGCAAAGCTGATGTCGGGTCTTGACACGGTTGCGAGGTAAAGCAAGCTGCCAATGGCTTCACGATAGGGTGTTCCAACTGGCACCTTCTCATCGTTCATAAGTTCCTCCTTCTTTGTTATCATACCTGATTCCATCGGCGTTGGAGCTGGGTTGCAATTTTCAAGGTTCATCCTTCGCAGGATTTTCTCCACGTACTTTGGTTGACTCACGGAGATGCCCTTCGAGTCAACTTTCAGCTCCATGCCGAGATAACAGAACTTCTTAGGGATGGTCTTGCAGTGTGTGATTTCAAACTTTATCTTGATTTGTTCCAGAAGTTTGAAAATCTCCTTCTCGTCCTTTCCAGCAACCAANATTGCGTTCAGCAATGGAAATCCCATTGAGTTCGGGAATGGGAATCCCATTGGCAATTCTCCATTTATTACCATTAATTATTATCAGTGGTAATTTAATGGCATTTTTTTAATGGAAATTGAATGGAACTTTTTCCTACGGAAAGTAATGCTCTAAACTTCTCTCAATTTGTTCACCCGAAACAATTCCGTTTTCGAAAATCAACTTCAGTTTCACATTTGCTTATCTTAGTCAAAAGTAATTTCAATATAAAAGCCATCACAGCCATCTATAAAATTATAAAAATTCAAGTTTCTTTCGAATTAATTATCCCAGAGTGTGAGTGCAGTATTTCTGGAATCCGAGCTTCATCTTCAACTCATTTGTCCTAATCCATGGAAAATGTATTCCCTCTTAGCAAGACAAGTCATTCCACAACCTATGCCTTTCAGGATAAATTTGAAGCAAATTGAGTTACACCAAAACACCCTCGTCACAATTACATTAGATTAACTTACCGGACTGAGTGAATAATTAATGTCTGCTTTCAGTCATTAGTTTGTAATAGAATTGTACTCGTTAACAAGTTGTAGTTGATGTGTATTAATAGCAACGTCGTCATCAGTCCTCACGAATGATCTTCAGGTATGTTACTAATTTCTGTCTGCAGCAACAAGACCAGGGTAGGTACGTATCTAATAATTAATCAGAATATAAAGTTTCGTGACTGTTCCGACGGTCAAAATCAATCAGAATTCTCAATCTTCGATAAAGACCGGTGTGAGGTGGCGTGACACCTGGTAGAAACAGTTTCTTACGTTATCTGACAAGTCGGAATTGTAAATTTTGGTCAAGATATTTTGTAAAAAAATAATTTTATAAACATTTAACGTTTGCATTCTATCGATTTCTGCTAATAATAGGTTAGCTTCCAAGTAAATTTCGGTTAAAGAATAGAGAATAAAAAGAAATTTATCTGGCAGCATCGATTTTTGCTGAGATCTGAGATTTTAGAGACAGTCCTATTTTTACACCTGAAAAGATGACACCTCTTTCATGAAATAAATTATTTATTACTCAAATATTTTTCATCATCTGTAGTTCTTTGAAAAAAGTAATAAAATACAATTTCTCTCAAATTAAAGAAGAAAAATAATTTGAGAGCCGTGACATTTCATTAAGTCAGGCTTTATTTTCCCTTTTTCAAAGTATGCAAAAGGTTGGTTCGTTAAAGGCTTTGGGAAAATGTTTCAAGGAAGGTAAAATTTGAATAAATGAAATATTTAAGGATTACATATGTGAAGAAATAATAGACGCTTTGATTCAACAGTTTCCTACAAGTACCAAGTGCCAATTAATTACCAACTTTGGTTTTTGATAACACCGTATCGAAGACGACTTACTCCAGCTTCCAGTGATCAAATAAAGCATCGTCACACTACAGAAAGCTTCAAATTAATATTTCCTTTAGGATGACTTACCGTCCTACTTGTTTCTACTGTCAACGATTTCGACCAAGTCAAGCTACTAAAATGAAACGGGGAAGCCAATGAATGAGACAATGTATCGCCTGCCTAACAGCTATCGAGCTGCCAAGTTTCAGAAAAATCCGAGTGGTGCAACATGTCGAAAAAACAAAACTACCTACTGTGTCAACTACTATTAACGTCTTATACTTTATAGCATAAGTAGAAGTAGGTATAATATAAGTTCCTCTCGAGAGTCATTTCGTCATAAAAACAAGGCTAGACCTTTTTCCCGGAATCGAAAAATGTCAGATGTCAAATAATGGTCTCGCTTACCCCTGCTAACCGTAAATGAAATCCCGTATATGCAAAAATTCAGAAACTGCTTTCTGAAAGCTCTTTATAAATATATGCATATATATGTATTAGACCGCACATATATGTTCAATGTATATACATTTTATACATAGACCTGAAATGTGATGTTACAGGCGACTGGTGACTATCATGCATAGAAGGGGTTAGAAATGAGGTATAAGTGAGACAGGTTAGTGAAACACCTTCTCAGGCACCAAGGGCTAGTTAGCGACAAATTGAAGGCAGAAACAGGACTTAAAAGGGGTAGAAGTAGACCTAGATTAGATTACTGTTCACAAATAATAATTAAGGATGTGGGACAGGCAGCTTTATGATAATGATGCATAGACCTAACTTTTAACTTCACTTGGCATTCAGTAAAGGGTGTAGTAAAACATTTCAAAAGAAAACCCACCAGTTTTAGAAGGTTTCGATGTCACAAGTTCCACAAAAATGGTAAATGGCAGTACAAGAAGGACCAAAAATATTTGGTGCCACATCACCCCCTTTCTTCCTTTGCCATATCCTCTTTGAAAACATTTAGTCCTCGTCTGCACCCCTGACATTTCCACTTAAAAACCTTAACACAACACACTGTAGTAACTGTCACATTCACTTCCACATATGACCGCAGAAACAAAAAACAATCAAGTCATTAGTAATTCGTAACAACAATTGACTTCTTAATTATTGGTTTGCAGACGGTATGCAAAGTTGTTAATAAATAAAATGACTTTGAGGAATCAATTTAGGCTTTTTCGTTAGTTAGTTATCACTCACGATTTGTAGGCAGACGCAGCATACGCGATGATGCTGATATCGGAGTCGATTGCAGCGTCGCGACGGCTTGATACTGGCGCGGTAAAGCATCGTTCTACTTTGACCCTCTGGCCGGGGCGCATGCCATTTCCCGAACACTGTTGAATTTCTGCCCGTCTCCTGTTTGCAATGCTTTCTTCTTTCAGCACCAATCCAAGCCATTATATTGAAATGTGTTCCCGAATTTTCATTTCAGATTCTTATTAAATGCGACCGTCGTGTACAGACCTTTTAATGAAGGAAATTGGCAATAATGAAGACATACCATTCTGGAAAACCTTTTCTAGTATTTGAACATAGAACGAACTTTAAAGAAATAACAAATTATTAGTTTATATGATTGTTTTGGGGCTGAAATTTTGCGAAAATACTTTAAACTTTATGGAACGCGTTTTAATCGTGCATGTGTGAACCGTGTGACCTACCATTTCGCACTCTTTTTTAATGATAAAACTATTCGTCCAATATAAAGTGTTTTTTTATAAATCTATCCTTAATGGTATTATAATTACAAAAAGAGAGTGAGTTTATTATTGTTGGATTAATATTGGTTCCCTGGGGTAAGAACTCACGAAGGGACACACAAACTGTTAAACATTTGCGACTTTTATTACGCTTTGTCAGACAAAAAAATTAGTTTTGCAGAACTGTCATTTCTTTTGAAAAATATGGCCCGCGAATGTCATAAATTCCTGTGGGAATCGAAGTTAAATCGCCCTAATTTTCACGTAATATCCATAAAATTGAAATAAAACTGTGGAAGTGGATAAATTTGATGGCACAACTTCTCTACTTTGAAATCCCGAAAGTCCCGAACTTATGGGGAAAACAAATTGAAAAGACAAAATGTACTTCGACTCCTTCAATTGAGTTGAGGCCAGAATTATACAACTTCTTGTTCCACGCCTCGGTCCTCGTGGACAAGTAAAGTTTATAACCGAGAAGCAATTGCAAAATACAAGAAAGTTTGGTCCATCGTCCCATACTCTGTCATGAGTGACGATCAATTGAAATGATCAACACAACCGGAAATGGTGGAGGGAAAACTTCAAATGTAGACCAGAAACGCTCCATCAATTCACATGCCCGGCTGTAAAATAGCGGTACATTTCTGCAATCTGCCTGACACTCAAGATGGATAGCTGAGAGTTTTCGAATCTTACCCAAACTTGTAACTGAGATAACTAACTTTAGAGGGCATCTCTGTACTGACCTAATCTGTTATGTAAGGTAAATGTAAAATGTTAGTGTTATTGTGATATTTTAATACGATAGTCATAAAATTAAGTAACTAGGGTGAGTCACTTTTTGGTTCATTTGTTCCTATACTATCAGCTTTGGCAAATTAATTGATTGCATCATGAATTCGAATTTAATTAATCCTCTAACGCTTCTTATGTTCAATGATAACTGTAACTGCATTTAATAATGAGCCTCATTATTCACTTCTTCTAATTAAGTACTTGTTACTTGGATTAAATATTTTGGTAGACCATAATCCTTGAATGCTTAAGTAATAAATGTGAGTGTGTATGTAAGGTCATCAATCCTAAGACTAGTTGGACACACTCCTCCACTCTTTCCTATATCCCTAAAACTAGAACATCCACATCTAATCTACCTCTACTCCTCTTAGCTCCTATTTCTGCTTCTAATATGTCTCTGAATAGGCCTTCATGCCTAAGAAGGTGTCTTACCAACCTATTTCTTCTCTGTTCTCCTATCCTTCCTAATACCTCTTCATTTCTAACCTTCTCTTTCCGCGATATCCTTAACATTTACCTGTAATAACATGTCAAACGCTTCTAAGTATAAATAAAACAATATCATTTTAAACCCCTTTTGTATTTGTAAACATTTGTCTGTTTTTAGTTACTACAACACAAATGATTATCGAAAATTATAAACAAGAAAATAACTATTAGATATAATTATGTAATTAATGTTCCCATATTTATGATTTCTTCATCGGGCCTTCGTCAACAGCATCACTGTTGAAATTTTACCTAATAAGAGCAAGACATTACTGAATTGATCATATGTAATTACGACTTAAATTCGTTTGCCTTCGATTCTCTTATAATATAGCTAATATATCACCAATTTTGAATCAATTAATATTTTTCGACCCTCTATTCGTACAGAAGTTATAAGCAGAACATCAACACAAGTTTGATAAATCTTTTAGCGCACAAGATACACCTAGCGTACCATTATTTTGCTAATGGATTACGAACAGCGCAACACTTTGTGATTTGGTCGATTATAACGGTCGTAAAAGCCATCGATTTGTAGTTATCATAAATTCAAGAAGAACGCTGGATGTGAAAAGCGAAGCATGAGGTCTGAGGTCTATATTTTACACGGTGTACGTTGCGCACCACGTATATGCACTGCTACTGTTTCGTTTTACCTGCTTGTGTCCCTTGACAAACATGAATAAACAATTACACTTCGTTCTGCTTTTAGTCTTCTAACAGTTTACGACAGGTAAGCACACATTTATAAAGAAAAGCTGGACAAATGTTACACGAATCCTTCACAGAAATTTATCATATTTTCATAGAAGAACATTGAATTCTATTTTGAATTTTGCTTCGTTATATTGCTTTTAAAGAATCTCTACCTGGTGCTATGATAAGGTCAAAAGATAATGGAAAAAAGGGATTCCAACATAATATCATTCTGAATGATATGTACACAAGCATTATTATTTTATAATTTATTTGATCAATCTGATGTTAAATATACGTAAAAATGTAGGGATCAGTTACAAAGATAGAAGAGTGATACTTAGTTTGTATAAAGAGCAACAAACAGTTATAGAGCTAGGGATGTAACGTAGAAAAGTAAATATTAGGAAGGAAGTCAGACAGGGATGCACACTTTCACCGCTACTTTTTAATCCATACACCGAAGACGCCATCAACATCTTTAAAGACAGTACAACTGTAGGGATAGATGTACAGGAACAAAAATTAGTATGCTTAGATTTGCAGATGATTTAGCAGTATTAGCATCTAGGAAGGAGGACTTAGAGACAGCTTTAAATAAAATGGAAGCGGTACTGACAGATCAGTACTGTATGAAAATAAATAAAGTAAAACTAAAATACTGCAAGGGGCGAAAAAGTGAGAAAACCCGAATATAAAGATAGGAGACAAAAAATTAGAAGAAGTGGCTGATTTTAGATATCTAGGAAGTCAAATAAGTCAGGACGAAAGGAGTAGTAGGGATATAAAGCAGAGGATAGCGCAAGGTCGTGTCGCTTTAAATAAAAAGAAGTCACTTCTGTGCTCGCGAACGGTTAATTTAGAAATTCGAAAAAGGTTGTTAAAGGTGTATGTTTGGAGCGCGGCGTTGTACGGGTGTAAAACATGGACAGTGGGCGCGGCGGTTAATAAAAGGTTAGAAGAAGTCGAAATGTGGTGTTATAGGCGAATGATGAGGATAACGTGGTTAGGAGGGGTAGAGGCAGACCTAGATTAGATTACTCTTCGCAAATAGTTAAGGATGTGGATTGTTCTAGTTTTAGGGAAATGCGAAGATTAGTTCAGGATAGGAAAGAGTGGAGGTACGTGTCCAACCAGTCTTAGGACTGACGACCCTATGATGATGATGATGATTGATCAATCTCCAACAATTTTTTATGAATATGCGGATTTGCAAGCTATTGAAGCATATACAATATTCTACATTTACTAAATTTGCTTGACTTTAGAAGGTAAACATATTCGGTAAAATGAGAAATTTCCAGGGAATTCAACCGTATCATTCGAACAATTTTCTTTAGTGGCTTGACGAATACGAGGACCGTTTCAATTTTTTTCTTTTCCTCTTCTTAGCCGTTTTTCCCTTTCAGTGGCATTGATGAAAGTGTAATAATCTCATCTCTCGGGTATTGTTACACCAAATTATATTTCTTCCCTCTGCCTTTAAGGATCATAACAGTGTGTGGAAAAACTCCATTAGAGCAACGTTATGTAAATTCCAGCTGTTTATTAGCTTTCATCTTCCGCCAAGTTGCTCTCTGAAGGAAATTCAAACCCTAAATCATCGCACGAGCAAGACAGAAGTTTGTCAACCGTATTAAACTAAACTCCAATACCTACTACGTTTCATAATGAAAGGGTACACCTTTGTATAGATAACTGTGAATAATACAAAGAATACCAGCTAGTGTTTTGTAAAATGAAAATTAATAGTGCGTTTGTTATAGCAATAGTCCTGGGCAATTAATCATTTACCAACAACAATGTAATTTATTAACCAATTGATTACCTTCGAATAGCGTTTTCTTGGAAAATGTAACAATAGCGTGAGCTCGGGAAAACTGAATTAACCCCGTTCCATAACAAACAAAAAACAAATTACTTACTTTAAAAACATCATCATCATCACAAGAGCGTCAGTCTTAAGACTGTTTGGACACGCACCTCCACTCTTTCCTATCCTTTGCTAATCTTCGCATTTCCCTAAAATTAGAAGAAAAAAAACTTTTGGGTGTATCATTCCCTCCAGCCACTAATGCTGATGGGCGAGAAGTCCCTCCGGACTACGCCGGATGGTAGGGCGGAAGGCCCACTTCACCCTCCTTTCAGGAATCGTGAGACTGAGTGGGTGGTGGTTCGGGTGAGAAAAATGAGACGGACGAAATGAAGACAGAAGAGAATGAAAGATTATCTGTGGAATATTACTGCCTCAGCATTTGCCTAAGCGATCCAAGGAAACCACAGAAAAGCTTGGACCAAGGCAGAGGGACCTGGACTCGAACCGGCGTCCTCCCGAATGCTAAGCTGTGGTCTAAACCTCTAGGCCGTGCCGCTCGGTCCTACCTAAAACTAGAACATCCCACATTCTCAACTATTTGTACCACGTTTCCAACGCTTTCTCGCCGAGTCCATCGTCTACGTTTCGCACCCGTATAGTACCGTGCACCGGACATACCTACATCTTTAACAATCTTTTTAGAATTTCTAAATTAACTGCTCGCGAACATAGAAGTGACTTCTTTTTGTTAAAAGCGACTTTCTTTTATATCTCTACTGCTTCTTCCACCCTGATGAGTTATCTGACTTCCTAGATACCGAAAATCAGTCACTTCTTGTAATTTTTTGTCTCTTAGCTTTATATTCACTCTTTCCCTATTTTGCTATCTTTCTCTATTTTTTTTTATACAAGATGTTTTGTCAACACCGCCTCCATTTTATTGAAGGCTACCGTTCCTTGCAAAACTTTAAAGACATAAATCAGAAACTTTATTATTATCATTGTTTCATTCGGATAATATCAGAGTATCTGACTTCACAATGTATGGAATTTCAAAAGGAAAATTATCCCGAAAAGATAAGCGTATTTGGTAATGGATTGATTTATAAGTTTACCGCAATGTTAAGTTGTCGAAGAATGCGCTTGAGGACGACTCGAGGGAGGAACGGATATAGATCCGCCGCTACGTTTACTATTGGGGTTGATTTAGATTTATTCAGGGCCTTCTTCGAATTGATGTCTGGTTACGCAAGAATACGTAGTAAAGAATGTTCAACCCTCATTTCATGGGATTTATGTTACGGTAAGGTGGGCTTTTACTGGGGCAAAATGCCTATAACACAACGGACTCTCGAGGGTCAGATAAACCGTTATATTCTTAAAACATGCATCCTGGAAAATTAGCTGTCGGTATCAATATACCGGCGGAAGATAAGTGGACATACTCATGAATATTTAACAGATAGCCAGATGTGATTGGACAAATTTCATAGGTGCCTATTTGCCATGTTTCCTAACAGTAAAAAATACGGTAGGTACTTTTTAACGTACTTGATAACTGTGACCGACATGGAAATTGACTTAATCCTATAAAGTAAATTGTATTATACTAAACATTAATATAAATAATTAACGTCAAGCAACATTTCAGAAATTATTATTTTATTTTCCGCACAGGATGTCGTCTACAAATCCTCAACAGGTCAGAATATTATAAACAAAAGAAATTATGAGTTATGTCAGCACAGAGCAAAGTAGTATTACGTAGTTAGTATCAGCAATTTCTTATGCTCAACTGTACAATGTGTTGCATATCTATTTACAAACAATTCCTTTAAATATAATTTTTCAAACAATTTTTAACACAAAGATAGTACCGAATTAAGCAAAAGTGAATTTCGACCACTCGAAGCAATGGTGCTAACAGTTTCGAGCTCACGGTGACTGATAGAGGGAAAAAACCTGTTGTAAACAACAAAATTTCAGAGACTTCTGCTAATATCGTTGCTTATAAACTCTTGGGTTTACACCTTGCCACATGCTGTTTTGTGTTGCTTCCATTTGGTCATTGATCGCATGAGACCTCTTCAGCACTCTTCTGATTTCAGTTGATAACTTAAGCCAAAAAAATCAATAAGCAACGAATAGTAGACCTTCTAATATCTACTTGTGCAATCTTTCAACGGTTCGGTTCGTACTTAAATATATTTATAACATTTTTAACGTGAAGATTTTTTTGCAACATCAATATATTTAATTTGAGTATTTAAAACAAAAACGAAGAAAATCAAAAACGTAGCTTTCCTATCCTTAATATCGATAGTGCTTTTGAAAAGTATGTAGGTGGTAAACACAATTGCAATTCAAATAAAATAACTATTATGCGCTTGAGTTCACGTAAGGGTAGAAAATGACTCTTCTTTTATGCGGGAACATAAAAATTAAATGAAACGAACAAATTGTAATAGCGCGGCACCCAACTTGCTCGGAAATTACTCCGATGTGATAGTGCAAGCAAGCTGCGACGCGGTAGGTATTACGTATTGCGGTTTCGCACTAAAGTTGCATATTGCCATACAGATTCCAGCGCCGATGCCGAATCGCTTCGTGAAAAATATCAATGCAGTGCAACGAAATGAAAATTGGATGCAACACAAAAAATCGTCATTTCAGCTACGTAGCAAACTGTAGCGTAATATTAGCGTTGATTTTCATTTAACTCAAGCAATGTTTATACGTAAATAAAAACACCGGATTCGCACACAGAGGCTAATAGGTACATAAATAGTAAGTCAGTCACGGGAATCTAACCTTGAGGATTATTCTCGCTATTTTCGAGTATGCTATAAGTCTACCCCAAAATCAATTCCCAAAACGTATAATTATAATATTACAATTAAAAAATTATTTTTGAAGTGAAACCTATATAGACGACGGGATATGACGATTTTTTCTCTGATGAAAAAGCGTTACGACCGCGTGGAGGGGGTGGACGGTATAACGCGTAGAGAGTGGAGGCAGAGGCGGAGGGAAAGAAAGACTGACGGCGGCGGAGAGAGGGTAACAGCAGTACTAGATGGATATAATGCGCAGCTGCACGAAGAATGAGGAGTCCGCTAGAGTCCCGACGACGTGTGCTGTGCTCAGCTGTTGTTTTCTTACCTCTGCTCTTGAAACTTCAACGGACAAGTGGAAAAACGAATCGCAACAAAATTTTTACTTGAAGTTTTACGGGCAGGTTTTCAAATTAGACAAGTACATTAACAATCTGCCCCTAAAGTTTGAAGTAAAAATTTTGTTGCCATTTATTTTTCCACTTGTCCGTTGTAGTTTCACTTCTATTGTGTGCCCCAGCACACATTTCGTTTTTTTGTGATGTACCTACCTAACTACAAATTTACGATTTTCGTATTTTCCTCTTTACTTGTGCTATAATACATTGCCTAACATTTTTTGTCAAATGTCATGGTTTTAGATCAACGGGAAATCCCCTATAGGTTTTGATTCCTTTGCAAGTGCCAAAATATGCGGCATAAACGGTCGTATCTTTTGATTTCGTTGACTTAGAAGTTTGATTTTTTCAAAGCTCCAAGGGAATACGGACCTGAGTGTTTGATATTAATTTCAACTTGATACCTTCACGCGTTTCTGAGAAAAAGGGTCATATAGATGGCAACGAAATGATCCTATAAAGGTTTTTTTTTTCTTTTTGATGTACGGAACCCTAAAAATTACAAAAAATTGTTCCAACAATGACTGTTATATATGTATACTTATCCCGATATACACTAGTAGCGAACTGAGAACAGCATAAGATTATTCTACTACATGGAACATGTACATAATATGCAATGAATTTAATGGTTAACTATACGAATATTATAGAGGAGAAGCATTACATATGAAAATTATTCTAGTAACTACAATTGATCATCACCAGTTTTCCTTCCATGTTTAATAGTCAATCAATCTCAAACTGCCTGGAGGATTAATCAAAAGATGCCGGATTTTACTGCATTTCAATGCAGGTCTGGTATATAAAATTGTGACAGTGGCATGCCGACTTTACGTCTGATACTGACGTCTATATAAAAGAACGTACTTGATTAACAATAAAACGAGTTGTTTGCAAATTTCTCTTCAGTTGGCAATGATTAAGCCACAAATGGAAAACTGTTTTCGTATATGCGATTGATCAACGATTCTTTTTGCAGTTATTGCAAATACCGCATTGGAAACTCAAACATGATGAGAACGACAGGCTACGGCAAATATGTGTACTACGTAGCTTATTTTGAAAGGTATATCTAAAGTAATCAGATGATGTTTAAAGAAAATGCTACTGGAAAATAAGCATGGATATCAGTATATGAATTCGTAACTAATAACTGAAATATTTGAAGGTTACCGTTGAACCGTCTGGCGGTTGTGGAGTCTTACTCTATTTTGGTTAAAATGTGAAATTTATTGTTCATGCGTTTATATACAGCCGGTTGTGTTGAAACATATTAAAAGTAGATATCTGCATACGTACATATGACAGATACGTATGTCAGTGACATAGTATGTATGTAGCAGATCATATTGATAACTCCTGCAGGCATTACGCTGAAGTAGAAAACGCGAAAAGCTGCCAGCTCTGACACGCATTCCCGGAAAACAGTGGGACGCTATCGGATCAACTAAAACAAACACTTTATGGCAACGTGTCATGAGGGAAACCCCGTAACCATTTATCATTCTTAGACTAACGCTGATACGAACTCATGTGAAAAGCGAAGGACGATGTTCATAAATAACTTGCGAACCTTTTTCCTTTCCTTTTCTGCTACGAAATTGAATCAAATAATTAATTTTGCTCTTGAAAAAGCCCACTGACTTTTTGCATTCACACGAGCCCTCAATAGCGAGCCGTTCGAGTGATGGAAGAAAAATATGACTCTAACCAAAAGGTCACAAAACAACCATTTCTACCCGTTCAAGCTCTACTATATATTAGTTTCCTTGTTTCTTTATGTATATGCATAATAAATGATATCTAGCACAATGAAACAATGAAAGTAGAAGCGCTCCCGATCGATATGCATCGAAAACATTCTAAAAATTCTACAAAAAAATTATTTGTAGCTTCCTTAAATATTTATCAAATATTCATATGTAAAAGTAAATGTCTATTNATCGGCAGTATTACTTATTTTTACTAAAACGTTGACAAGCAGTCAGATATTTTGAAAATTTGGAATCGAGCCCTTCGTCGAAGATCTTATGCAATCAATAAAAACGAAATCCAAATTTTTCGCTAATTGAGTGTAAAAAGCCGCAAAATAATTCATTCATTCACCGCCAACTACAATTTAATTCATTCTGCTTAATGAAACGGTTGCCAACATTGATTCCATTTAAATTCACTACTAATTGATTAGACGAATGAATTGATAATGACAATGCATTAATATACAGGTAAATTTTAATTTAACCTATGTAAAATGATATAACTTTCGTAAACCGCAGTAAATTTTTAAAAATATAGCCAAAAATGGAATTGCTCCTATTGGACGTGGAGCATGTAAAATTATACACGTCGATAGCGATAACTAATAACTATTTTCAACTTTCGCTGTTGATAGTAAATTATAAAAAAAATGCATTTCTTTTCCAAATGGATTATCCCACAAACTCGTAAAAAAGGATTGGTTAAGGAAACTGTGGTATATATGTATAAGAAGAGTAATATTAGAGACTTATTAAAAAGGTTTGTGGTATGTAGGGGTAATTTTATAAGGGGTTCGTTTTCTCTACGAAATCGAAGAACCAACTGCAAAACTCGGTACACTTTTCACTTTCTCAGTTAAAGGTTAAGCGGTTACAATTTTTTCTCTTAATTATCAGGACGAAACGTGGTGAAAATAAACATGCGGCAGAGGATATTTCCATGACCACGGAGCAACAGACAGACAACGGATGCAATGGTTTTAGGCTTGGTTATAAATCATACAACCCTAATGATAATTAATTGCCGTGGAAAACGCACACCGCCCGGCGCGTTAGTCTCAACGCCAGCGCAGCAATGCGTCGCTCCGTCGGTCGTCGATGTATCGTGTAGTGCCGCATCGCTATTATTATTGTCGCTAGCTATCTGCCTGGATGTGCACGGTTTGTATTTCGGGATACGCGAAAGGACGGTCGGCGGAATAGGACCAATTCTGTTGGTCTAGGGGTCTAGGTCTAGACTGTCGCCGACCGAAGGAATCTGACGGACGATCGATCTTATAGTATGATGGATGAACCAGCGTATAATTAAAATTTATAAACTTTGAACTCACCTACGTGACGTTCTTCTTCCGCTTTGCTTGCGTTATAAGGTCTTCTTCGACTTTATTGCCTGAACTATTCGCTTTTAAAGGACATCAGAATAATAGAATGCTTCAGAAACAGTATCAAATATTTATATTCAGTAAAAACGGTTATTTGTCAAAGTGAATGTTGATCTTTTGAATAAGTTTAAATTTTTACAACCGATTATTAAGTATAATAATGTTTTTATTCCCATTATAAAATCACCTAAAAGCATATTACTAGATTTTCAAGTCCAGAGCTAAACAGAGCGAAATGTCTCTATCGAAACTCCATGGCATGAGTCAACCGAATAAAAATAATAGAAAAGGCATGAATATTATGATGCGGAGAAGTTATCAATCTTTGTTCATTGTAGATACTGACCTCGTCATTACAAAGTTCTTGATAATAGCATCTCAAAAACTGAAATATTTGTCTGGTGTTTCTGCAAAACTGTTGTGAACGAATGCTGCAGGTAATCAATCCTGCGCGTCGGTGCCTTTGATGTATTTGAAGGTTGGTTGATTGTTTGGTTGAAGGAAGTTACAAATATAAATATCGAAACGAGTGATATTTGTCTCTCTTCCTACGTAACCAAGCGTTCAGGTTATGGTTATGGAGAATGAGACTATGCCTGTGACCCCTATACCTGTCTCTTTTGGGTCACGAGGAAAAAGGACAATAGATTTGTATACCTCTCCCTTAAGCAACTTAAGAAAGAAAGAAATAATAAGGAACATTACTTAAGATGTAAACAGTGCGCGAGCGAAGTCTAAATAAACTTAATTAACCTAATTATAAACTAGGTTTATAATGTAAAATAGCCAGATGGAAAATTCAGTTCAGGTTTTTTGTTGTGGAGAAATTTCATTGTTTCTAGCACAGGATACGATAAAAAGTAATTATCATAATAAAGAAAATCATTCTTGGAAGTATCTCAAATNTCTTTTCTTTTCTAGTCTCCACATTATATCAGATGCTGATCCCTTGTCAATTTTTGTTTAGAAATCACCTTAGGTATTAGTTCTAAATCACGCAATAATATTTATTAAATAAGTTTGTGTACTTTTCTTAGGACCTACTAATAGTAATAGAATTACAAATCATATCTATTTTCTTTTTTCTCAATTGTGAGTTTAAAATCTTAAGAAATAAACAATTTCTGTATTTCCAATTAACCTTGTGGATGCTTTCAGATGTACAAAATAAGTTTGTTTCTTAAAAGTGTGAGATAATATTTTTCTTTTTGGACAGGTGTAATTTTTTAATCTCACGAAAATTAATGCCAGTCCTTTGTTTTCTTTCACCAAAAAACTCGTGTAGGCCATTTCGCGAACAGGCTGTTGTTTACCCACCTTATGATAAATAGCCTTGTGGTTATAAATGGAGAAGATTTGTAGATACCCACTTGTGACCATACTTAACTTCAATTTACAACGTTTGTGAAAACATAATTCAAACAATTTGCAATTCAGTATTCTTTCATTTTAATCATTGTAAAATTTTTTGATTCCTAGATATATAATTGTACATTTAAAATTTTGTACAGGCCTGACGCTGGAAGCTGGCGGAAATTTTAACCAAGCGTTCAGGTTATGGTTATGGAGAATGAGACTATGCCTGTGACCCTTATACCTGTCTCTTTTGGGTCACGAAGATAAAGGACGACAATAGATTTGTATACCTCTCCCTAAAGGAACTTAAGAAAGAAAGAAATAATAAGGAATATTACTTAAGATATAAACAGTGCGCGAACGAGAAATCCAAATAAACTTAATTAACCTAATTAGAAACTAGATTTATAAGGTAAAATAACCAGATGTTTGTTGTTTCTAGCATAGGATACGATAAAAAGTAATTATCATAATAAAGAAAATCATTCTTGGAAGTATCTCAAATCTCAATTAGGCGATAAAAACCTCACAATTATCTGATTCCTTAAAGTAACCTAACTGTTTTAACTCTAGAAAGGCGTAACATAAATGTTTTGTTCTGAAATATATAGTATCTACCAGGATTTGTTTATGACATTATTTAACGGATGAACCATTCGATTGAAAGTCTTATTATTGTTATTCGTCCAATGTCTCAGGCATTTCAGATCGCATTTCGAGATCGAAACGGATTCAATGTGCAGCTGTCGCATGAAATGTTCAGCAAGAAAATCTCTAATAACGAGTTGCTGGTAGGATATCAATAAAGTGCAGAAAATATCGTTTTCCGTTCAAGTTAGACGGAAAGAGCAGGCATTATATTATCAGTAAGCAGCTCATTGTATGAGGTACTAATAAAGGCAAGCAAATCGTTGTGGCAGCCAAACGAATTCCATTCCATTGTTGTGTAGACTCCTCTTTTATTCTATTCAGCTTATTGTCAACGTGCAGCTGTTTTCATTATCAATTGATAGGCAGGAGAGAAGGGGGCATCAAAGGGACATTTTTATATAAAATAACGTTTATTTTAACAGATTTTTCAGTTCATATTATACATGTATAAAAAGGCTAGTTTAAGTGCGAAAATTTTACTAAAAAGTCATATTCTGGATTAACAAAAATAACAATAGTAATTATTGCTTATGTCCCTTTAAAAACACTTGAGCTGTTTGAAAGAGACAATCTTAGTTATGAAAGGAACATGTAAAATATTTTTCATAAGTGGCTTAACTAATTAAATCATCATCATAAGGTCGTCATAGTCCTAAGACTGGTTGGAAACGCACCTCCACTCTTTCCTATCCAGAGCTAATCTTCTCATTTTCCTAAAACTAGAACATCCCGCATTCTTAACTATTTCTGAATAGTAATATAATCTAGGTCTAGCCTTAATCCTCCTAATCCCTGCGTCTGCCTCTAATATGTTTCTGACTATATTTTTATGCCTTAGAAGGTGTCCTACCAACCTATATCGCCTATTTCTTATTAATTTCCAAAGAGTCCTTAGTTCTCCTATTATTTCATGTCCCTTTCAATACTTATTCCTCTCATGCCTCCTCACCCCTACGTATTTATCAAGAAAGTAGAATAGCATTTTACGTATTATTTATGAACTTTAGATGGGGCGGCGAGTTAATACAAAAACCATTAAAGTTTTTCCATGTGGTCTGCGAAAATAAGATTTTCTTGATGGAAAAAATGGAGCAAAATATAAGCCAAAATGCAAACAATGTACTAAATATTTTGGTATTAGTTTAGTAACTGGAAACAGATGCTCTTGGATAATATACGCCTGGAAAATAAATAAAAGTATCGATATCCTAGCATAAAATCCTTATTGGCTAGTAGCCAAAAAGAAAGTGGAGTACTACAAATATGAAAACATTAATAATCCTCTTGGGCTATAATACAATATACAGGATGCTTCCTAAACATGCGGCAAAAATTCAGCGGATGATTTCTGAGGTATTATTATGAAGAAAAGTTACTATAAACATTTGCTTTCCCCTCGAAGGAGAACACCTTTCCGTTACATGCTGGGCTCAAAGCTTTTGTCGCATGCTAAAATTGTATTCTTGACGCGTAAAAGAAAAAAAATTTAAACATGCTGCCTTGTTTCACCAAAAAAATAAAATTTTCCAATTTCTTACTTCCTTACAGAATGAGTAAGATAATGTAAAACACAGCAAGTATGAAAGTAGGTACAACGAAAATGTTAAGTGAAAAGTAAATAAAAAGAGCTTTTAATTTCAATAGTTGTACCACTACTAAAAGATTTTTAAATAAACGAATTCTAAGTCCACAGTAAACTTTTCACTTCGTTCTTTTAGATAATTTAGTTTATCTCTTCTAAATTAATTACTACTACTACTACTTACAGCTGCCTAATTAAGTCACTGAAATCTTTTTCTCCAAGGTTTTACAAGTCTGCTGTTGTGCTGCAAATACCCAATTAATTTTCAGTTCTAATTAAACAATTGAATGTATTTCACATGCAACAAAAGCTTTAATAAATCAAATTGTTTTTACCCCAATCAATGTTGCAATACGATAATATCCCAGAATTTTGTTAAACTTACATAAACCAAAGCGTAAATCGCTAAACACAAAGTCATAATTAAGTTTCCAAATATAAATTTGATATTTGTATCTACCGGTTTTAATACGTTCAGGTATTAAAAAAAAATATTTAAATCTTTTCTTTTCTAGTCTCCACATTATATCAGATGCTGATCCCTTGTCAATTTTTGTTTAGAAATCACCTTAGGTATTAGTTCTAAATCACGCAATAATATTTATTAAATAAGTTTGTGTACTTTTCTTAGGACCTACTAATAGTAATAGAATTACAAATCATATCTATTTTCTTTTTTCTCAATTGTGAGTTTAAAATCTTAAGAAATAAACAATTTCTGTATTTCCAATTAACCTTGTGGATGCTTTCAGATGTACAAAATAAGTTTGTTTCTTAAAAGTGTGAGATAATATTTTTCTTTTTGGACAGGTGTAATTTTTTAATCTCACGAAAATTAATGCCAGTCCTTTGTTTTCTTTCACCAAAAAACTCGTGTAGGCCATTTCGCGAACAGGCTGTTGTTTACCCACCTTATGATAAATAGCCTTGTGGTTATAAATGGAGAAGATTTGTAGATACCCACTTGTGACCATACTTAACTTCAATTTACAACGTTTGTGAAAACATAATTCAAACAATTTGCAATTCAGTATTCTTTCATTTTAATCATTGTAAAATTTTTTGATTCCTAGATATATAATTGTACATTTAAAATTTTGTACAGGCCTGACGCTGGAAGCTGGCGGAAATTTTAACCAAGCGTTCAGGTTATGGTTATGGAGAATGAGACTATGCCTGTGACCCTTATACCTGTCTCTTTTGGGTCACGAAGATAAAGGACGACAATAGATTTGTATACCTCTCCCTAAAGGAACTTAAGAAAGAAAGAAATAATAAGGAATATTACTTAAGATATAAACAGTGCGNGGGCGTAGATTAAATATTTAAAAATAGGGATCAGTGAGCAAGTAATAGACAGACAAACAAAAGAACTAATTGCTGATATTGGTGACAGTGATAGAGATTCCCATGATGACAGTGAATGTGAAAACTAACTATAAAACAAAAGCAATAGGTTTATCTTTTCTTTTTGGTAAGTTATGTTTCTACATTATTTTCTAGTAGGCTACTGTCCTATCTGTATTAATACTATAATTTACGCCTACTGAGAGCTTATTTGTGTATCGGTTCCAAGTGACTTACCCAAATAGGTCCTAAAAAGGGGCAAGTACCTGGGCGACCGCTCGCCAGCTTCCTTCGTCCGACCTGTAACTTCTACCTGTCTCCATGCTACTGTAATAGTCCAAATATTAGTAGATCTTCGGTTTGTTTGTCTTATGATTTACCAATATGAACTGATTAATATAAAAAAGAGATAAATAAGATAAAGAAAGGTTTATCAAAATGTAACTGCCTAAAAAATGCTTGACTCTTGCAAGCCATCAGAATTACTTTTTAAATCTGAACAACCAATTGGTTATTAATACTGTACATCATTGAATTTTCTAGATTAAGCACATACACACACGCAGTTTTACAAGATATTACCTCTGAAATTCTCACCAAAAAGAGCCATTTCCATCTTATTTCCTCTTACTTTTTTGGCGTCAAAGAGTCCACTGTAATTTTTGATTGTCACTGTCAGCATAGAATACACTTTTCCTTTTCCCTCCTCAAATGGAGAGAGAACTGCGATTGATAAGAAGTAAAAGTGCTACGTTGTCCGTGAAAGACCCACCGATCAACCACACACATACCAGCGACACACACTCATCATCATGTATGCATACACGTAAAGGGGTTAAATGCGAAGTCTCTCAGGATCATCCATCAAACGATCCTTTTTCTTTATTTCGATGCTCGAACGTGACATATGCACCTTTTATGTTCGTTCAAATGGCCATCCATTAATCGCCTTCTTGCACTTTTGAAGATGATATACCGACTGACATTTTTAGAGATGCTTAAAGATGCTGACGGAATATTTTAGGCCCCAACCTAATGCTTTGTCGTTGAAAATCGCAAAAAATAAGTAAATACGTATGGGCACCCCTACAATTTTCGATGGTATCGACGCATGTGTTTGATCAGGAGTCAGAGGGCCTCTACAAAACAATAGTCTATGATTTGCGTTACATTTTATTAAAAACGTTTCATCATCATCATCATCATAAGGTCGTAAGTCCTAAGAATGGTTGGACACGTACCTCCACTCTTTCCTGTGCTGAACTAAACTTCACATTTTCCTAAAACTAGAACAACCCATATCCTTAACTATTTGCGAACAGTAATCTACTCTAGGTCTACCTTTACCCCTCCTAACTCCTGCTTCTGCCTCTAATATGTCTCTGACTAGACCTTTATGCCTGAGAAGGTGTCCTACCAACCTTTCTCGCCTATGTCTTATTGACTTCCATAGAGTCCTCTGTTATCCTATTCTCTCTACTACCTCTTCATTTCTAACCTTTTCTATCCACGTTATCCTCATCATTCGCCTATAGCACTACATTTAGAACGCTTGTAACCGTTTCTTTTTCGCCGCCCCCACTGTCCATGTTTCGCACCCGTACAACGCAGCGCTCCAAACATACCTTTTACAACCTTTTTCGAATTTCTAAATTAACCGTTTGCGAGCGTAGAAGTGACACAACCCTGCGCTATACTCTGCTTTATATCTCTACTGCTCCTTCCATCCTGACTTATCTAACTTCCTAGATGTCTTAAATCAGCCACTTCTTCTATTTTTCAACCAACTTTTGGGTGTTTCATTCCCACCAGCCAGTAATGCTGGTGGGCGGGCAGTCCCTCCGGACTATGCCGGAGGGTAAGGCGGAAGGCCCTCTTCAGCCTGATTTCAGGAATCGTGGGAATGGGTGGGTGGTGGTTCGGGTGAGAAAGATGAGACGGACGAAATGAAGACAGAAGAGAGTGAAAGATTATCTGTAGTATATTACTGCCTCAGCATTTGCCTAAGTGATCCAAGGAAACCACAGAAAAACTTGGACCAAGGCAGACGGACCCGGAATCGAACCGGCGTCTTCCCGAATACTAAGCAATGGTCTAGACCTCTAGGCCATGCCGCTCGGTTCTTCTATTTTTTTCGTCTCCTATCTTTATATTCGCTCTTTCCCTAGTTTTTCTTCGCTTGCATATCAGTATTTTAGTTTTACTTTTATTTATTTTTATACAGTACTGTCTTGTCAATACCGCTTCCATTTATTTTAAAGATATCTCTAAGTCCTCCTTGCTAGATGCTAATATTGCTATATAATCTGCGAATCTAAGCATACTAAACTTTTGCCCCCTGTATATCTATATTTAAAAAAATATTGGGCAGTTATTATTTCTGAAGAAAATTTACATGAGTAATTGATTTTCACTCCCTTTCTACATTCCATTTATAAATAATTGGACGTGTTTTATGCGACCGCGTCAAATTGATTCGGAAATTAGTCATTATATAAATCGTGAACGGGTACCATTTGTATGCATTTGGTTTATTTTTAATTAAAACAGATTTAGATTCCGCACGGAAACGATATCGCTTCTAGTTTTCAGAGCTAATGGCATTCTTGTAGTGATAAGCGCGTGATTCAAATACGCCATTCGTGACAGAAAGCTTCCGTGTACCTTTCGTACCTACTGTTGATGGAGGTTGATAAAACCAATTTATTTCTCATTAAAATTTGAATGAAACGCAGCTGAATTTAAAACGACGTTAATCGTTGACTGTGTTTTTAAGGCGCAATTTCCAACTAGACCATTACGTGATTTGAAGTTGAAGTGCTCTAAATAAAGGCGGAATCCGCAGTCTCCATTTTAAATAATTTCCGTGGACCACACGTTACATATACAAAGCTATGCATTTCCTTACTGTTTTAGTGATAATGATTCTGCAACTGTTTGTAGTGGTACGACTGAGAATGTCACGTTTATCGAATTTCCAACAAATCAATGAAATCATCGATAGAGAACACGTCTACGTCTGAATAGTTCCCCATCGTTAATTGTTCCTAGTCAAAATGGACACCACATCTATTCAATTTTTATGAAAGATCACATTACAACAACTTATTAAAAACCGACAGAAATAATACACTGTAAATATTGATCGCAAAAGTCTAAAGCTCAAGCTATTGTAGACCAACATAAATTAGAGCACCCTGTATAATAATGTCGTTGTGTAAATATGTAAATCTTTTGTATGATATTCCTTTTCTGTGTAAATATTTCTCAACATTATCTTCTAAAGCTTTTGTATTCTATCCATGTGTGCCAATAACTTTTATTAGTGTACAGGCCTGACGCTGGAAACTGGCGGAAATTTTAAAATGGCGTGGATGCGCGGTGGCAAAAGTAGACAGTTTTAGGTATAAAGATTGCAGCCCTCATTCTTCAGTATTCCTCTCAGGGGCGTAGAATAAATATTTAAAAATAGGGATCAATGAGCAAGTAATAGACAGACAAACAGAAGAACTAATTGTTGATGTTGGTGACAGTGATAGAGATTCCGATGATGACAGTGAATGTGAAAACTAACTATAAAACAAAAGCAATAGGTTAGTTTTTTCTTTTTGATAAGTCATGTTTTTACATTATTTTCTAATACGCTACTGTCCTATCTGTATTAATACTATAATTTACGCCTAGTGAAAGCTTATTTGTGTATCGGTTCCAAGTGACTTACCCAAATAGGTCATAATTGGGCAAGTACCTGCGCGACCGCTCGCCAGCTTCCTTCGTCAGACCTGTACTTTCATATAATCCCTATTAACATTTCAACTTCGCGTACTAACCGCACGAAGTCTGTACTTCGCTGTCCTTCCTAATTGCTATTTTATGAGGGGTTTCTTCGATGATTTGGGTTCAACAACTGAATTCTATATTTTCTATCTTCAGCATTTTTCAAATCATATTTTCTTACTATTGGTTCCCTTCTTTTATCTACAACCCTTAGCTCCACCTTCATAACTTTCCTAAATTATTCAAATTCTAATTTCTTCAGTTCTAAATCAACTTTCGTTTACTTTACTCTTTTTCAGCTCTAACAGTGTCAAATAAATATTTGTTTTTACCAGATTTTATTATTATAATATTGAACACGCCAAGGACCAAACTATATTATGAACAATATCGTTTCTGCTGTAATAATTATGTAGCTTGAACTTTAAAATTCGTTAGGCCTTCTCAAAACGCGTATTTGCAAATCCCACATTTATCAAATTATTATATTTTCGATGATGTTTGACACGTATTTTGGACATTAACGCGAGCGAACCCCCGACTAAAAGCTTGTAAATAATAATTCTCTGTTATACGCTTGCTAATGATGGAAAATGAAGTACCTACTGGCAAGCCGAAAAAAAAATTTAATTCCGAGCGAAAGAGAAGCCATCCGTTTTTCAGATAATTTACCATGCATTTTTCTTCTCCATCGTTGAAATGTTCATCTCGTTTCCGACGCCAACACTCCCTCTCTCCTCGGTAACCGACAGCGACGCTGCTTTGGTAATTTTGTATTCTTGACTGTTTGATATAGCGGGCTAATTATCGTGAAATAACAAGCATTAACTGAATGACTTGATTAAGTGAAAGTTAAAATGCAAAATACGCCACAACTTTACAGAATGGATTCACGATTTGCGTTTTTGTTAATTTTGGATCTAATTTCTTTTTCGTAGGAAATATAAATAATATCGATAATATTTTATTCACCGATATCAAATTCTTTTTACCATACTATCAAATTGGAAGTAGATGTTTTCTTTCGCTTTTTGGTGGTGGCAAACTGCCAAAGTAACTATTTGCAGATGGTCCGCAGGATTTAGATTTCTCTGAAGTTTATGGAGAATTTATACGAGAAGATAAAGAGCTTATGTATATTTTGGTTTTCATTTTTATAATTTCAAAGGCTACTACCGTCATATTTTCGTTAAAAATTTACTCTTCCATTTGGTAGAGGACCATTTTTATAAAGTTAGTACGTCTAGGTCGGGGATCTAGCAACGCAAACTAAGTAAGATCTCACATTTTGTTTCACTTTTTTTCTTTTTCTTCTTGTTTGTTTCTAACGTGGTGGAATTAATTACTTCTTCACCTTAAAGATAGAAATACTTGTGAAGATTAATTAACGAGTGGTATTCTGACATTACGATTACTTTAAAAGCCTACCTTTATGTCAAAAAATGCACTGGATTAGTGTTGGCAAATACTATTTATTTCATCATCATCATCATAAGGTCATCAGTCCTAAGACTGGTTGGACACGTACCTCCACTCTTTCCTATCCTGAGCTAAACTTCGCATTTCCCTAAAACTAGAACAGCCCACATCCTTAACTATTTGCGAACAGTAATCTAATCTAGGTCTACCTCTACCCCTCCTAACTCCTGTTTCTGCCTCTAATATGTCTCTGACTAGACCTTCATGCCTGAGAAGGTGTCCTACCAACCTATCTCGCCTATTTTTTATTGACTTCCATAGAGTCCTCTGTTCTCCTATTCTTTCCAATACCTCTTCATTTCTAACCTTTTCTACCCACGATATCCTCATCATCCGCCTATAACACCACATTTCGAACGCTTCTAACCTTTTCTTTTCCGCCGCTCCCACTGTCCATGTTTCGCACCCGTACAACGCCGTGCTCCAAACATACACCTTTAACAACCTTTTTCGAATTTCTAAATTAACCGTTCGCGAGCATAGAAGTGACTTCTTTTTATTAAAGGCGACACGACCCTGCGCTATCCTCTGCTTTATATCCCTACTACTCCTTCCATCCTCACTTATCTGACTTCCTAGGTATCTAAAATCAGCCACTTCTTCTAATTTTTCGTCTCCTATCTTTATATTCGCTCTTTCCCTACTTTTTCTTCCCTTGCATACCAGTATTTTAGTTTTACTTTTATTTATTTTCATACAGTACTGATCTGTCAGTACCGCTTCCATTTTATTTAAAGCTATCTCTTGGTCCTCATTGCTAGATGCTAATACTGCTATATCATCTGCAAATCTAAGCATACTAATCTTTTGCCTATTTATTTACCGAACAATAATCTCTTTCATGTTTTCATTGTAACTAATTAACCTGCACCAATGACAAATCAAAAGCACCCCCTGCCTGACTTTTTGATTAATCGTATTAAATAAATGAGAATTTTAAATCCGAATTCTACCACCAGACACCTTATGCATAACTACTAAAGGAATATGCCATTCATTCATTCATATATGCATTTATTATGTTCATTGTAAGGGTAATGTCATCTCAATTTGATGCTTAAAATGAAATCGTTTATCATCGGAATTGTTACGTTCCTGAAAACTTAATAATGTTTTGAGGTGCAGCGTGCCGTTCTCGTCGTTGAGCGAGTAGGTAACATGAAAAAGATGCCGACGCCATCTCCATGCAGTGCCAGAGAAACCATAACCAACCAACCGTCCCTTCCCAGTTCGCAGTCTGTTATTTATCATTTCTGCAATAAAACATGCCGCTACTCGTGTAATTTACATAGAGAGATACATGTTATTAGATGTGAACAGTTTCAGTTATGAACGGTCGTTATACTACTGCGCCGTTTCATTGTTCAATTGCGAGATAGAGTTTGAAATATCTGCTGATAACAACCGGAATTTTACGTTTTTCAACAAAAATTACTGCAATAAATACATTTTGGCGAAAATTTGTATCAGGCATGTTTCATTTGTAGACAAATGTATTTGTATAATGTATGTATTGAAGGTTTTGTTACTGATAGAATCCAAAATGCTAAATATAATGCCTTTTTTTCAAGAAAGATAAATATAACATCTGGTGTCCCTCAAGGATGGTACCTAGGGCCACTTCTATATCTAGTATTTATACACGTTCTGAAGTTTGGATAACAAGATTGCAGGTTTTCTAAAACATGTATACTGGGAAAACAATTCGTTTAATTACTGTTATGAGCTTCAAAAATATGAAAACACATTATTGGAGTGGTATAAATTGAATATACTACAATTAAATAATATTAATAAATGTAAAGTAAACCTATACCTAAACTGAGAAAAATTATTCTAACAAATCAGCACAAACGTTTCGTTATTTCTTTATGTCAAGAAACAGTACAGAAAGTTTGAATTTTATTATGAACAACATATTATTACGCACCATCATTTAACCTCCCAGTGTGTACACCCTAAATAATTTATGCGTTCGTTATGCTCATCTGTAACCACTTTTGACAGCACAGCATTCGGTTTCAATAAAAATAATGGTTTTCCTATATCTGATAAGGGCAGATTTTCCGCAAAATTTAACTTTCGTTTAACTTGCATATTTCTCAACTTTGTCTTCGATTCGAGCGAGCAGGTTAGAACTGAACCAACTTTAAACACCAGTGAAGTAAAGCGTAGTCCTGGGCGTTATCACCCACGTACGTTTGGATTATGTTTATTGTGCTATCGCCTCTTTGAATATATGTATCCTTATGACGCACGTTTTAGTCACGCACGCGTGATCCGTTCAGTCGATCGTCTCGCACTCTTTTTTAATGATATGTCCCGGTCTTGGTATTGGTCTTCGTCTTGCTCAAATACTTCTAATCTTGGATTTTAACTAATCGTAAGATGACAGTTTTTAATCATAAATGTGGTTCTTTTATAAATTAATATTTAATAATTAAACTTGTAAACGGGTATGTTTAACGTTTTTGCTTCGATCCCCGTTTAATGCGTCGCTGAGGGTATTCCCGCTTTTAAACCCTTGCTCCTCATTTCTGAGAAACCACCACGTTCTTGGATAGGGCAGAGTTTGTAGTGCATTCTTCGAGAAGTGTAAATTGTTCTAAGTTGCCATTTCATCCATCTTCGTCTTGCTAAGACGTTTTTTTTTTTGGGGGAAAACGTAATTTTATAAAGTGGAAGACCGTAATTGTTACTCGTCGGGTCGTGCTGCAATTACAGTTGCACAGAATTGTGGTTGTTTCGATTTAGTTCGAAAATAATGAAGCGCAGGTGCGTACAATTAACACTGTAATTGAAAACAAAACGCCAGTGGATCAAGACGTAAAAAAATTTTGAGAAAAGAATATTTCTTACATTACAAAAATTGCATTCGTTACATAATTAATAGAAGAAAACTTCCAATTACCATACAAAAAGATTTATTGTAGTAAAACCAACACCGACGTTTCGCTCTAATTTGAACCTTATCAAGCGTCGAAGAGGATGGTACAAGAATCCCCTAAGACTTAGTAGCACAAGGCACATAGGGAAATAATAAATATAATAAATAATTAAAAGCGTGTAAAATTAAAAGAATAAATAAATAAATAGTTCAAAACAGCTTTAAAAACAGCCGTCTTTCAGGGTCCCCCACTATATGCCATGTACTGTCCCAGTTTACAATGTGGTTTTTAGAGAAGTTTTTAACTATTTATTTATTCGACGGTTTGCCAGCAATGCATCGTGACATTTAAAACTCTACCTTGATAATGTCTCAAATTAGAGGCGAAACGTTGGTGTTGGTTTTACTGCAATGAATATTTTTGCCCCTGTTCAGCTCTGATTTCTTATTATTATAGTAAATACAACAAATTCGTTTGATAATGTTACTAAGAAAGCATAAAATATTGAACAAAAGATTCGAATTAGTAATTCATTCTCGTCCGTGTGTAAATCGGTTGTATCAGAGATTGTAGCAAAATCTATATTAATTCGACAATTTTGTGGTCAAAACCGAATTAAACTAAATTATTACATCGGAGGATGGGGACCCTGAAAGCGGCTGTTAGCCAGCCTAACCGCCCGTCTTCTTCAATTAATATGAATTACTTAAGGGGTGTTTCACTGGGGGCATTAATTTAGATTGAACGCCGAAGTAAAAGCAGGGGGATACAAGGGAGACCTAATGATTTTGTACTCTTTCATTACGCGAGTGTTATCAATCAAAACCTCTTGCCAGAAATGAAAATTCAAAAACCTTTTACAAACATTGTTTTACAATAACTGTAATTATAATCTAATATACTTAATGGCGTATGTAGCAGCTATACATGCACATAAGTATATAATTTAGGTTTTTTGGTGGAATTAAACACACTTTGCAAAAGAAAAATTACTAAATAAAACACAATTAAAACTTAACAAATTTAATTAACGATCGCTGAAGGATGAAGTAGAACAGTTGAATAATAGATCGGAAGTGTTAGTAGTCTTGAAAATAAATTTTAACGAAGATTAAAAGGGTGGAGCTAGAAGTATTTTAACTAAAGTAGGGATCGAATCAGAAGAGAATGAAACTTGGAAAGAGTGATTAGATGAAATACTAAGAAAAAGATTTCGCCCCAATGTACCTAGAAACCCAATATTAAAATGCAATTAAGAAGTAATAAGAATTATACAGCTCATG
Organism: Agrilus planipennis; assembly: GCF_000699045.2. Taxonomy (NCBI): domain Eukaryota; kingdom Metazoa; phylum Arthropoda; class Insecta; order Coleoptera; family Buprestidae; genus Agrilus; species Agrilus planipennis. Next base: position 679,545 of record NW_020439081.1, read on the forward strand.
CTGTTAGTAAACGAAATTAAAATGTTAAGGGATTAGTGGAAAGTACAAGTAGTAAAGTAATTTGTAGAGAGAATAATAGAAAGGTACAGATACAAAAGGTTTTGAGAAGATACATTTGAAAGCATATTTACATAATAACAATAGGAAATATTTACAAAAGAAAGAATTGAATTATACGTTACAATATTGAATTGGGAAAAAATATCAATATATCAAATATCAAAAATATATAAGTGATATCACCGTAACAAAAATATATGTGGCAAATATGTGTAGCCACAATAACATATTAGAACTACCAACATCCTAGATTTTAGATCCACTGTCATTCTAAACGACGGCCCAGAGGTTCCATTTCCATCCGAAACAAGACTATTTGTTTATTTCAATAAAATTGTGATGCGGATGTTAACTACTAATATCTAACGTTTTAATAAACATAATCTACTTATGTGCAACAGTGATTAAAACCCACGACAATGATAAAAGACTTCGTTTGTATGTCAATAATACACATTTTGCTACCATTAAGGTATTTACGACTTGTATAACTTTGGTGGGTTCGCTTGCCATAAATTTATGACAAACAAACGTAAAAGGGAAACGAAACCGATGTGAGGTAAGACAGACTGTAGTCATTAATTTTTACTTAACCTTCGTCGTCCTGCTCTCCTGCTATAGATTGTTCCTAGGATTTATGAAAGTGGTACAGTTCATGGGCAATATTTTACATCGACGTGCGCCACGTAAAGATGATTAATGCCTAATTCATAATCGATTCCCGGCTAATATTTTACTTTCTAACTGAATTATACGAAAAGGGAGAAGAACGGAATTTGGAGTAAACGGAAGAGGAAGACACACGGAGGAGGTGGAGGAAGAGTGAAGATGCGGAATAACACAGGGCATAGTCATCGGTATGCATTATTCATGGCTTTGCCACGGCGAGTCCATATTTACAGTGCCGACGAAGGAAGCTGCGATAAGTGTCCGAGACTACCGCTCCTTGAGGATATTAGCATGATATTAAAAACTCGTAACTCAGCAAACAGTCAACTCTTTATCGGCATGCGTACTGTGCGAAATGGGACACTGACATCCTGGCCACCCATCGGCATTTTGTTTTTTGTTCATTCATCCCGTTTAATATATTGAGCAGCATGAAGCACGTTTTCTTTAGCGTTCCCGATTGCATTTTCTGACAACGAGATAAAATACAATTGTGACATAATCGTTACTAAAGAAAAAACGTAAAGAAGAAAGAAAACGAAGAAAAATGTCTGTTTTTCCGACTAGCTTAAACACCAAAGCCCAAATACGATACAACCAAAGTATCCATATTTATAACCTACCTCTAATCATTGTACTCACCATAAAATGGACATCTTTAAATTCCTTGTGCTTCCCCTAAATTAAGATAGGTAATCTACCACCAATTAGAAATATAAGAGAGACAATAGTTCTAATTGTAATATTATTGCTAAAATAATCAATAAGGTAAATCTCATTTTAGATTTTCTCAGAAAGATACGAGAAATTCCACGTTTATTACTAAGCCATACGAGCTAAGATTTAATTTAGAGCCCGAAGATATTTTTCGTAGACAAGATAGTTTTATATTGCTTATTGTTCAAATTTTAATAAGCTCGGTAAATGTCTAGATGATGGCCCCTACCCCAGAAGGGGGTGGGGGTTGGTGGGATCGAAAGAGAAGGTCTCCCCCACCACTGCATCATGAAAAGTTCGTGGCGGTCTCACCCCCGTAAAAAGTTATGAGGATTGAAAGTTGATTATTTTGACAATTTTCATACACTATAATTCAAATAAAATTCAATAAAAAAATTATATTCAAGCGGGTGGAGGTGGGTAGATCGAAAGAGGGTGGTCACTTAAACAAAACCCGATAACCTAACCTAACCTACCCTATTGATAAAGATATTTAAATAATAGTTTATATAACTTTCTCAATATTTTTATGTATTTTTCATTAGTTTTACCTTTGAATATTGTTTAAGAATGACTATATAAATATTTACATGCCTAGAAATGTATAAAAATTGGCATATTTATTAACTTTGAACCCCCATAACTTTTTATAGGGGTGAGACCGCCACGAACTTTTTATGGTACAGTGGTGGGGGAGACCTCCTCTTTCAATGCCCCAACCCCCTTCGGGCCATCATCTAGACCTTTACCACCTATATAAATTCGATTGCAAAAATTGCAGTAAATGAAATTGTTGGACAAACCAGACACTCCATTCACGATAGGCTAGAAGAGCATTTAGGTCTAACCGGATTTGGTAGAACAGAAAATCAGCAGCATATTCTTACTGAAATTCATGGAATTGAGTGTACACTGATGGGTGTTTTTTCAGACGCTTACAAATAAGTACCCTCGTGAAAATGTAAAGCATTTTCGGAAATCCCAAATACACAAGACAAAAGAGTCGAGTAACATTAATGAAAATTTAATTCGTTTAGATGAAATTTCACTAAGCGGTCCAAACTTTTGAATATCGCGTCAGAATGAAACAAAGTTTTAAAAGTAAAAGCGACCTACCGAAAAGCTTTTAGAATACCTAAAAAGCAAAAACGTAAATGCAAGTGGAACTCTCTGCAATTACTCACGGCTTTGTTTACAACATTTTATCTTCAATTTCTTCCACCAACATAAAATTTTGAAAATAAATTCATTAACTTGTTTAAAACTTCCTAATTTCTAAGCAAAATTAAACAATTTATTTACCATCAGTAACACTTTTGCTTTTTGATTATCCTACGCTTTTGCTTGTGAATCTATCTTGTCATTTGGCAAGTGTATTTATGTGTTATGTATTTACAAACAAATACAATATTTCATAATTTGTTTAACGGTTTCATAATTACAATAAATCCTTACTAAAGTTTTCCTTTCTATTATTGTGGCTGTCTTGGTTCGATTGTATATTCTAACATTCGTGATTCTAACTTCTGTCTTGTTAAATTATTACTACCCCTTCGATTTCACATTGAAACGCATCCACCACAACTGAGTATCTTTTCCAATCCAATAATAACATTTTGAACTGCAATGTAATTGAAGCATGACCTCGGCGTACGGTTTCCAATATAAACTACCAACAAACACAAACATACATAGATACACTCCAATGTTGAAACGGTATTCTGTTTCCCAAAAGCTTCGCTCAAATGAAACAGCAAATTATTTACATTCTCTCTTTGCTTATACATGTATACAGGGCGTTTCTGAAATAAGTAGCAAGCATTTGAGAGTGAAAATGAGTTTGTAAGAAAACCAGACGAAGTTGCAGTCGGAAGCCGGCCCTGGGCGTGAACTGACAACGTATAGAGATACTGCTGTAACAACTAAGCAACTATATCGACGAAAGATGTAAAAAGTGACGGTTGTGAAACGACTAATAAAGTAAATATCAACAGCTTTCTATACTACGCTACTGCACCTAATAATCTTTAAACGCTCATTGCGATAACAACTGATGTACACCACATAGTATTTAGAACACAAAATACGAGGGTGGATTGATAAGTTTCCGGCCTAACCAAGAGATGACGCCACTAGGCCTACCTTGAGGNAGGACTGGAACACCGCTATGAGAAATGTATCAGCCTTGGAGGAGATTATGTTGAGAAATAAAAAAAAAAATTTTTAAAAACCTTGTTTTTCTTGGTCAGGCCGGAAACTTATCAATCCACCCTCGTATAAAAGAAATACTCGTACAACAAGGATGTTGCAGCTGATGGAATGCGACGTTGCAATGTCATATTTCCCTGCGTAATGCTCCCAGGGCCGGACTGACCCTTTCAAATACGTTTTTCTCGAAAACAGTGGACTTTAGGACTACTAAATTCACTTAATTTTCTTGTTCTGTAGTGCCCTATCACCTCCCGTAAGCTTGCTACTTACATATTTTAGGAACACCCTGTATAGTTATTCCTGTATATATACTGTAAAACTATAATAAAGACCAAATAACCCTGTTTTCTACCCCTCCACACATCTGTATGAATCTTCAAAATTCAAAGTATTTTCATATCTAGAAGATGGACATCTACAAATATTTAAATTTTCGAAGAAATGAGGAGATATTAGAAAGAAAAGGAGAACAAAGGTCGCAATAGACGTTAATAAGACAAAGGAGAAATAGGATGAAAGTGGAAGCAGAAATGATCTTCTCGAACTCCGTCTGGATGTTCTAGATTTCGGGAAATTCGAAGTTTAATTCGCGATAGAGACGAGATAAGCGAATACTATTTCTAGTATAACCATAGGATAACAGTTTGGGGGTAAGTTTTTTTTTTTTTTTCATTAAACAGATAGTGTTGGTATCTACTACTTGGAAAAGCGTTTCAACGACTGTCAGTATTTTCTCGATTTACATATAAAGTATTTTCAGTGAAATGAAAAATTTTGTGAGCTTTGGTGTTTTTTTTTTTGACGTATCTACATACTACCTACCTATGCGGTGATCATTTTAGTCATACACAGAAGAGCACACAACGGGGTCGAACATCTAGTTTTTCTGTTTTAATTATGTTTCTGACTGCGTGTATACCGTGGTGTACGTCATACACGCTTCAATTTCCGCTACGCCGAACAATTTTATGTAAGCGTCAAACATATCGCATGCATAACAAATACATTTCATTTTACCCTGCCAACAGCGTTGCCAAACGAAATGGGTTTCTGATGAAACCAGTTGGCAAATGTTTATTAATTAAAAGTTCACCCCTAAAAGCGTTAATCCACTATTGATCTCATGGATGTAAATCTGAACCGCAACACGTAAAATTTTCAGAAATAAAATAAAGCACTATCGACAGTTTCCACCCTATTATTTGTACCGACACCTTCTACTTTTGAAAACCAGGAAAATGTGAACTAATAAAGTGTAATAAGGTGACTGTGTTTAATGTTGATATAGCCTTACCATATTCATTTTATTGATATTTCAACCGAATACCAGATCAAAGTTTTGTGATTGACCAGACACAATCAACATGCAAGCAATATTTTATTCTGTTTTTGGCAACACTGCTGTACGTAGTTAAAAATCTGCATGTACTTGAAGTGAATTATGTCTAGAATTTTTATCTATAGTGTTGTTGTGTTGGAATATGGCTATTGACATGATTGCATTTTCGAAATCTGAACCCTTTATACCGTATTTCCATACCACATTTCCGACATATAATATTCAAAATGTATATTTAATTTAAAAATAAAAATTTCACTAACAGTGACTGTTAATAATTAATAGCATTACAAAACTAAAAGCTGAGAAATTCCAATGCTCCCCCTGTGGCTACGCCATTGGGATATCGATTCATAATTGAGAGTTAATTAATTAAATGTTATACCAAATAATCTTGCTTTGCTTACTTTATTATTATACTATTTTAAGTGCATGGGATTATACATTAATCTTAATACTATCATTTGTTCTTCGAATACACGAACAATTACCGAAGTATACGTACCATGAATTTAATTTTTCTAGATATTATAGAAATGCTAAATGAAATAACCGGCAATGGGAAATAAAAAATATGGAGATTTTTATTTTGAGTTATAATTTAATCTTATAAATTACGTAACGTATACAACGAGCGCCTAAATTTTATTGTGGCAATTACAGCTGTTTTATAAACGATCATTTTTTACGAAATATTATTTTCAGTTATCCTGAAAATTGACTAGCCTCTTTTCTTTATTCCTATTTTAATTCCTGTGGTAGACTTTAGTATTGCTTCAACGATTAAATTAAGTCGAAAATTTTCATCTGCAGGATGTAATTCAAATTTTCGCAAAATATGTCCTATAGTCGATTTCATTTCAAGCATTGCGAACTTTTGACCTTAAAAACGATCAATTTATGTATGTGGATGTTTAAATATATAGATTTTAATACCTACCAATACAATTTCTCGGTCCAGCACTAAAAGGTACATATGAATATGGGTTGTTTATTTTAACGTTATTATTCAAGAATCGTTCTGGAAGAAACTTTTCAGGCTCCGGGAATAATTCTGGATCTCTAAGCAAACCGAAAGCAAATAAACTGATGGTTGATCCTTTAGGTATCACTTTTCCATCTGATACAAACACAAATTAATCAGAAAAAATTACAACCTTTCTATGGTTTTTCTTGTATAAAAATGTTTCTAAGAATCTTACTTTAACCAAGGATGTAATAATGTATCATTTTTAGTATACAAAGAACAAAGAATTGTCGCAAAAGTAGCTCATTTGTAGTCCACAAATTGATTGATTTGAAATTCAAATGATACCTCTTTAATGCGTCACTAGTTTATAAAGAAATATTGATATAAGCATAGAAAAACATTCAGAGTTCAAAGTGATTAAAATTGACTAACAATTGTTTAAAAACTATCCATCCCTTTTTCTCCTTCTATTTTATGTATCATCAGTTTCATGTTTTTGAATTGACTCATCAGATTAAGTGGTAAACCACATATTGTATCGGAATGCTACATAGAAGGCTAGATAAAAAACTGCATGAAGAAAAGGTTTCATAAAAAGTATACGTTTTTTAGTTTCAACTCAATTTTCTTTACGATTATTGTGTCATTAAAATAGGCCATTTGGACCTCTAATCAGTTAAAGTAAAACTTGGTGGACCCCCAAACAGAATTAAGAATTGTGCATTCGGGCGCCCCCTCTGCTGAGGGTAAATTGAAATGTAAATTACCATGTACTATGTCTTCAATTGCCAGTCTGCCAAAAATAGGCACTGATGGATATAATCTCAGAGTTTCCTTTATTACAGCTTCCAGATATTTCATTTCCTGCAAGTCTGAATAAGTGTAGTGATCGGTGCTACTCTTTTCTGAAATAGTCTTTAGTTCTTCGACAATTTTCTTCTGTACTTTTGGATGTTGGGAAATATTGAACAAACAAAAACTGATTGCAGACGCCGTCGTATCGTGGCCCTATAAAATGAATTGTAGAAGTCTGTTTAGGACAAAATTCAAAACGGTGGGACCCCCTAAGTATAATTGTAACTGAGCTGGGGTGCGAAGTGACACATCCATAATACTTTACACAAAATTGTATGTATCGATTTTCAAAATACTCTAACATACCATAGACCAACAATGCATCCCACTTCGAAGCATCGCCTAGACACAATTACTTACTTATTGCGTCTTACTCTTAGCCCTTAACTGTTGAAAATAACGCAATAGAGAGGTTCTTATCATTTAATTATTGAATTTAGCACTTGTCATGCATAAAAAAGTGTTGTTGAATGATGTGATCATTTTCAGTATCTATTTCATTTTTTTTTTATTGTTTTATCTGAAGTGCTGAAAGTATATTACAAAACAACGGATTTTAACTTTCCATGCTTAATTTGAGAAAGCAATTCTCTATTTAAACATTATAGATTTAGCAATTACATTCGAAATTGTGATCAATTACCTCAAACATAAAAGTGTTGACTTCCTCTCGAATGCTGATCTCAGACAGTCGTTCACCATCGGCCTCAGCTTGCAAAAGCAAATCTAAGAAAGCAAGTTTTCTTTTGACTTTAAACTCTTCGGTTTGGTAATTTGATTGATTTTCAATCTCTTCTTTTCTTCTTTTAACGACCGAATCCGTTAAATCATTGATGATTTTGAGAGCATCTCGCTCCTCAACGAATTTATTGGTGAACTTGTATATCGATTCGTACGACACAAAAAGACTTAGAGATCTTTCCATCATTATTCGGGTAACTGTCTGGACTGCACGAACGTAATCGGAGTTGTCATCAATTTGAGCGTTGATTTCCGTCCTTAACGCTGTTTCTATAATCCGAGTTTTTATAAACAATCAACAGAGTACATTTTTAAGTTTTGTTTTCGGTTTGTTAATGATTTATATTTTTTGACAACTAAAATCCGAAAATATCACGGATGGTTGTTCGAATATTTTGAAAACTATCTTACGAAGAGTTACCATAAAACGTGCGCTTTCCTTACCACAAATAATATCCAAAGTAAATAATTTCAAATAAGGAAATACATCAAAACATTTGGTTCCAACTTCACGTTCCCATTTGTTAATCATAATGTCAACGTTTTTTTCAAATACATCTAAAAACTGTTCGAGTATATTAAAATGGAAAGCAGGGGTTATCATTTTCCTGTGACCTTTCCATTCTTTTCCTAATTTGAATAAAACAAGAGATTAGATTTCGTCACAATTGATACTTGAATTAGTTTGAACACATACATAGTGATTATGTAACTTTAATTAAAATGCAACGGAATTCTGTTAATTATTAAAATGACATACGTACCCTTTATCTAAACATAGATTAACAAAGAATTGAAAACTTTGTGTTTTGTTTTAGGCTAGAATAGCGATCTTAAAACGTTATTACCCCATAAATAAATAGGTACCTGTACTTGTCAAAAGGCCATTTCCTAACCAGTTACGTAAAAACTTATAATCCTCTGATTTCGTAATGTATTTAGTAGAAGACAAGAAAAATGTCATAAACTTAGGATCACAAATAATCACTCTGGGATATTGAAAACCAAACGACAGTTTAAAAGGAGATCCATATTTCTTCTTGAATCTCATTAAGTTTGGCAAAATATCTTAAAAAAATAAAATATTTTTTACCAAGGAAATAGTAAATTTGTTACCGCCTCACCGTTTATTTCTCTGAAGTACAGGGCATTTCCAATTAAGGGTACAGGTGCTGGGCCAAGTATATTTTTTAATTTGAAGAAATAATTGTAATGAAAATAAAACCACAAAAATAACGAAAGCAAACAGAATACGAATAATATCACAGAAGATAACTCCAGCATCCGAAGCAACATCTTAACTATGCATTTAAACAAATCGCGACTTATTTATAATGTCAGATGCAATTAAGCTAATCTATTCGCATAAAAACACTTGTCATTTCATTATCGCAACTACTGTTGTAACAAATACGATAAGCAAAGGGTAGAAGTGTTCAAAATGTGGTGTTACAAGCGAATGATGAGGATAGAGAAAGTTAGAAATGAGGAAGCATTAGCAACAATAGGAGGTCACTACGAAAGTCAATAAGAAATGGGCACGATATGTTGAAAAGACATCTTCTCAGACATGAAGGGTTAGTTGAATACAATATTGGAAGCAGAAACAGGAGTTAAGAGAAGTAGCGGAGGCCTAGATTAGATTATTGTTCACAAATAGTTAAGAATGTGGGATGTTCTGGAATATTAGCTCAGGGTAGAAATGAGTAGAGATATTACGTGTCCAAGCAGTTTTACTGACGACCTTACGAGGATGATAATAATGCAATTTATTTTTTATTGCTTATATAATAAATAAATTATATATTAAAATCTATCTGTACG
>NW_020439081.1:689603-692292 GCF_000699045.2 Agrilus planipennis
TATCTGTGGAATATTACTGCCTCAGCATTTGCCTAAGTGATCCAAGGAAACCACAGAAAAACTTGGACCAAGGCAGACGGACCCGGAATCGAACCGGCGTCCTCCCGAATGCTAAGCAATGGTCTAGACCTTTAGGCCATGACGCTCGGTACAGAGAATCAAATTCCATTCAACAACTTACCGCGAAAATTTAAAACCGACAAATTTGTATGTGCTCGATAAGAAAGGATTTTTTTTAAATGAGATCCCTAAACGGGTGGAGAGTGAATTATAGTGTGATAATTTCCAAACACTAAAAGTTAGGGACTGGGATACTTTTTGGGAATTAACCTGCGCCAGTTTTGTAATTCCACATTGTTCAGGAAGACGAGGACTGTATGCTGTATAGGTACTGCATACGTATGTGTATGATACTTATTACGCGGAAGGCGCTTTCAGGTAGCAATTACCTTATAAAACATCTATATGGAGCTCATATGAAGCTCGTTGAAAGCGACTTTATACTAGAAACCGTCAATGTACTTATACCTTGTATACAATGTGTCTACATTCATACTAACTATTGTTAATAATGTTCGTTCATGTACAAAGTGCATAGGGGCCTTTTAACAATGTCTATTCGCGCTGTCGTAGAAATATTCAAGTTTGTACATAGAACAAATACGTTACATAATCACGCACATAATACATAATTACATAATCATCAGGTTTTCACTATTAAAAATACAGTAGCAAGCAGTGTAGGGAATATCGTAAACATAGAAAAGAGATGTCACGTAGGAATTGCAGCGGACACTAACAAAAAAGTAGAAATGACATTACACCAATTAATTGTAACAGAAAGAGATGCAGACAAGCAGAATTTGAGCATGTTGCCAGCATCGAACTTTAAAGAAAGTTCAACATTCTCACGAATTTTGGAAAGCAATGGCGCTTGTTTAAAGATATAATTCCAACCAAGCAATTATAAAGTCAACCTTGCGACGCGCTGATGAGACCCAAAAAGATCGAAATCACGATTCGCGTCTGGCAGTTTCGACAGAATACAGACCACTTCGAATTGTTTTATTCGATTAAGCTAACGTGCCTATCACGCCGGGATTCGTTTTCAGCAAGTAGATATCCACACAAGTGGACCTTGTTGAAAAATACGTAATCCTAAAATGTAGTATCGTGCTACAGATGGCGTTCACTGTGCCGTTTGTAGTATTTTCTGAAACGCACTGTTAAGACAGCAGGTAAAAGTTGGTCTGTGTTCTGTCGGGCTGCCTGTGACGCGCTGATGAGATCCAAAAAGATCGAACTGGCAGTTTCGACAGAATACAGACCACTTCGAATTATTTTATTCAACCTTGATATTTTCTTTCAGTTAATTTATTGGGCACTATGTCAATTTTGATAGTCCGAACTACATCTACTTAATATGTTTCCATTTGAGCATAAGGACCTACGAGTGATGTTAAGTATTCTGCCCACCTTACACTGCTCCTGATGTGTACATTATGCAACTAATTGGATACAGACGTCGTAAAGTTCCATCTTGTAATTACCGTAGAAGAAAATTGAATCCTTGCAACTTGTTACACAGGATCGTTGTTGCTTGTAACACGGCTTTAACTGCACTAGTTAAACTGGAACCTGTTGTTAAATGTTGTGTCAACACTTGTATTATTTCCCTCAGATGCTTGTCTCTCGAAGAGAAATTAAAACCGTTCTAATTAAAATTTCCAGCACCTAATTCGAAGTCGCTAAAATCGTTGCTTCCATAACTCATAAATATCCAGTCCATAAAATCGCTGTACCCCTTTCAATTATATACCTGATACTCTTTTTATTACGAATTGAAAAGAACATTGTAAAGTATTACATATTTTTCGGAATTCAACAACCTCTAAAAGTTAATTATGAGAAACTAGTGGATTCGTTATAGGAATTCAAGATAAAACAATAATCAATCAAAGGACCCCGCTAGATCCTTACGGAAAATGACCTTCCGTCAAATTCCTTAATACTTTGGTTTTTGGTAGTCCTCTGACTTTAAGGAAATGTCAGTGAGGTTCTTTTTATTAGCCCATATGCACCTACATTATCAGTCTTTTATGTTGACATATCGTATTCATAAGAGGAAATAAGACAACACCATGCACGTAGATAGGTAGGGGCAAGGGGGAGGGCACTGCCCCCGACTAGCAAGATCATTGTCCCCCCTGTAAAAGGCTCTTATGAGTCACGATATCGTTTCAAAGTTTAAAAACATAGAAACCAAACACATTAAACTCATATAAACTTACAGCCATTGAAAATCTGCCTCGCCAGGGAAAAATCTCTCGCTATGCAATTATGTACAATAAGTAATATTTCCCAACCGATATGAAGAATGAAAAGAATGCATAAATTGGCGGGAAAGAAAAACAACCGTGAAATAATTCCCGTATCATTTACCTAAAACATTACTAGACAATTGAGATTTGTTCTGTGTGAAATGATATTTGCCTAGAATAATCTGAGATAATGACTGATATACAGTGTAAACTCTTTATAACGTCACTCGATTTAACGACAAACTCCTTAAAACGTCGAAATTGCTTGACTTTGGTTGGTTTACATTGTTTTCTATACAAGATTACACTCTATATAGCGTCACGCTCACTCTATTTAACGACAACAATGCGGCATTATAAATCATTGA
>NW_020439081.1:692614-718900 GCF_000699045.2 Agrilus planipennis
CACCCGCCCCATGTCGGCTCTACGCTCATCCCGATTCACCCTTTACTGGAGAGCAGCTCAGAAAACAAGTGGTTTCCTTCGAAAAGGTTAAACTAACAAACAACGAAATGGACAAGCACGGACATGTAAGTTGATGCATCTTAAAATACTATTACATCAGCGGTCGGGGAACCAGGGTAATTTACCCCAAATAGAGTAAAAATGAAATTTTTGGGGGTAAAAATGAAACTTTTGTGAGTAAAAAGTATATATTTTTAATTTGCTATTTTATAAACCTAAATTAAATTTTTAGTTATTGTTTTCTTTTCAAAATTATCATGGGGGCTATAATATGAAAGATGCTAAAAAGAGGCGATTTCGTTTTTTTTTGCTCTTCGCCATGGGGTAATATCAACTTACACAAAAATATTTTGGGGTAATGATTAAAAAAGTTCCCCGACCGCTGATTTAGGCGGAACCTTTAGCGCGGGAGTCAGGCAAGAACTTTTTTTATTACACCTATTTCTAGGGGTAAAAAAAATTGTACAAACCAACAGAAGGCACCCCTCTACTCTGCTTTTTTTTTCTCTAGAAGTTTTCGCTTTTCATTCGGTCAAAGTGGGAGCGGCAAGCTTATACGTTGAAAATGCCGAGCGCGTTTGCGACGTCAAAAGACGAAAAACCAGGCGAGGACCACTGACAAATTCTCTGAAAGCCTTTACCCGCATCCTAATGAACGCTCTTGTTGATTCATTCTGCCTTTCTGCATGTACAGTCGACATATACGTATGTATACATAGGGATGTATGTGAACGAGATGTGCCTGACGTTTAGCTCTTTCTTTCTATGCAGCTTTACAAGATTGAATAGTAATTAGCAATTTCCGGGATCACATAATTGTAATTGAAAATCTAGTTAATTAGAAATTTCCCTATTTCTTAATTAACTTAAATTAAACGCAACCTGAAATAATGTACGATAATCTTAAATGATTTAAGAGTACTACCTCGTCTCTTACAGAGTAATAAATCATAAATCAAAAATTTATAAAATCCGCGCCACAAAAGAATGCCCAAAAAACTCGATAACAATTAAAAAATTGATAGTTGTACCGTCTTTAATGATGTTGATCGCGTCTTCGATATATAGATTAAAAACTGCAACAAAATTTTTATGGTAATCAAGGTACTTTATAGCAACTAAAGCAAAGACGTACGTATGCATATGCGTATATATTGTCCATTAATTTTTAACTGAATCCATTAGGATGATAAGATGATAGCTTTTTATACTCTTCTTTTTTCTCTATAAAGAGAAGTTTTTCTGTCCTCAATAAACCCCAGTTCCGATAGATAATTTTATCTAATGATTTTAGTGGAGTATCTTTCAGTCTTCAGTAAGGTCGGGGCAATTTTTCATCAGTTTATGAATATATTAATTTAGAGAACGATTGAATCGCGTATCGGTTTAATTCGTTATTTACCGGAAAAGTTATCATACTTTAGCTCATAAGGTTCACACTGTTTCAGGCTTTAATCTGTTTAATACTGTGTAAGTTGTATCTTGCATAGTAATACGTGTTTTATTACAATGTTAACTTGGCTGTTATTGGTGTTAGCTACAGTGGCATTTGTTTTAATATTATTAACAATGTATTGGTGTTACGTGAATTACAATTACTTTTTCAAAATGAAAAATTTGCCAGGTCCATCACCGTTACCTATCCTGGGCAATGCATTATATTTTAAAGAATTGGATGGTAGAATATCGATCAGTATTGTCCTTCGAATTATAGGCTACATTATGATCTTTTTAAGGCTTCTTAAACACGTTATTGAAATTGAAAAGCAAATATGGATCGCCTTTTAAAATCACAATTGGTTTTCAATACCCCTGGGTAATTATTTCCGATTCCAAGTTTATGACATTCTTTCTGTCTTCGAACAAGTACATTACCAAGTCGCAGGATTATAATTTTTTTCGCAGTTGGTTAGGAGATGGGCTGTTGACAAGTACAGGTATTTTTTTAATTTAATATGTACTAAAACTACCTCACTTTTATGTGTGGTGCCTAGGTGTGCTCAACGTTCAGTGTGGATCTTGCTATACCGAAAAAACAAATTATTTTCACATAAAGCAAACAAATTTCTCATTCATATAAATGACTAATTAATATTCAGATGAATTTCTGATGTATAATGCGGAATATCTATCGAGTATTTATATTATTTGTAATACGGTAGAATTATTTATTATGCACCTATAGTGACATACTAATAAGGTTGATTACCATGACATATTTCACCTTGTAAAAGACACTAAAATGGAAATGCAATATATTCTACTTGTCCAACCTTCTAATTTTTCTCTTTCCTTTTGCTGAATTTAGAAATATTTATTATTTACTTTGCATTAATTACTTAATCTGCTGCTACTACTTCATTATTTATTATTATTAACTTAGACCTTCTTCGTTCGAGTATGGTAAATCGATGATGTGAAATGTATTTATTTTGCTCTAACAGGTAAACAATGGAAAATTCATAGAAAAATTCTAACCCCTGCTTTCCATTTTGATATACTTGAAAAATTCTTGGACGTATTTGAAAAAAACGTTGAGATTATGCTTAATAGGTGGAGAAACGAAATCGGAACAACAAATTTTGACGTGTTTCCTTTTGTAAGATTACTCACTTTGGATATAATTTGTGGTAAGTGAAGTTCAGTTCTGTTCCTAAACCAATAACCGTACCTAGTTAATGATCTAATCCAAAAATTAAATTTCAAATTCAGGTACAATAAAAATACGTATATAATCTTAACAAATAATATGAATGAGAATGTGAGCTTGTTTGTTACGATTTCACGCATTAACTACTTAATAGATCATCATGAAATTTTGTACACAGATTGTTAGGGATTCAGAAAAGGATATAGGGTACTTTTTATTCAAAAAACGAAAACCGTTATGTGCTATAAAATATTCTAAACTTCTGCACTTGATTACAAGTACACGCAATTTCGTTTACAGAAACAGCGTTAAGAACGGAAATAAACGCCCAAATTGACAACAATTCGGATTATGTCCGATCAGTTCAGTTACTGAATAGGATTCTGATGGACAGAGCCCTTAGCCTATTTTTGTGGCATGACTCAATTTACATGCACAGCGATCATTCGATTAGGGAAAGAAGTGCCGTTAAAATCATCAATTCTCTAACCGACTCGGTCATTAAACGGAGAAAAGAAGAAATTGAAAATCAGTGGGACAGTCACGTCGAAGACTCGGGGGATGAAAGAAAACTTGCCTTTCTAGATTTGCTTTTGCAAGCTGAGGCGGATGGCGAGCGATTGTCTGACATCAGCATAAGGGATGAAGTGAACACGTTTATGTTTGAGGTACTGCTTACGACATCTAAAATTTAATTCGTGATAAAACAATTCGAAGTGGTCTGTATTCTGTCGAAACTTTTTGGATCTCATCAGCGCGTCGCAGGCAGCTTCGACAGAACACAGACTTTTACCTGCTGTATTAAGAGTGCGTTTTAGAAAATACTACAAATGGCGCAGTAAACGCCATCTGTAGCACGATGCTACATTTTAGGATTACGTATGCTCCAAAAAACGCACTGTTAAGACAGCAGGTAAAAGTTGGTCTGTGTTCTGTCGAAACTGCCTGCGACACGCTATGAGATCCAAAAAGATCAAAATCGCGATCTGCGTCTGGCAGTTTAGACAGAATACAGACCACTTCGAATTATTTTACTGCGCCATTTGTAGTATTTTCTTAATTCGGGATGTTTAGACTAAAAATTAGTTTCTCAAGATAGTAACCGAAACTTGAAATCATATATCAGCTATAATCTATATTAAAACATATCACAATTTTTGAGAAACATTAATTTGGAAAATTATCAACTTCATGTTTTTATTATGTGTCAATATCAATATTAAGTTATAGGGACCTTCATCACGCCTTTCCGGCTAGAGTTTTTTACTCCTTAACTATTGAAAATATTGTCAGTTAATAAATACGTTCTTTAGGGTCACGACACCACCGCTTCTGCGATCAGCTTTAGTTTATACAATATTTCCCAACACCCTGAAGTACAAAAGAAAATTGTAGAAGAACTAAACACAATTTCCAATAAGGGTAACAACAGCGGTCACTTTACTTATACGGACTTGCAAGAAATGAAATACTTGGAAGCAGTAATAAAGGAAACATTACGAATGTATCCACCTGTTCCTCTCTTTGGTAGATTGGCAACTGAAGACATACTATACGGTAACCAATAGCTATTTAATGAACTGTCGGTGTTTCGCACTCGTACAGAGTCTTCTTCAAGCATGTAACTTTAATAATCTTTTCGTAACTACTGATTTCTTTTTGTTAAAGTGATTCGACCCTGCGCTATCCTACTTTCTGGATATCGAATGTCAGTGACTTCCTCTAATTTTTCGTCTCCTATTNTTACATTGATAAATTGAATAAATGATGTCTAAATTAAATTTTCAGTTATTGTTTGCCTTTCAAAATTATCATGGGGGCTATAATATGAAAGATGCTAAAAAGAGGCGATTTCGTTTTTTTTTTTTGCTCTTCGCCATGGGGTAATATCAACTTACACAAAAATATTTTGGGGTAATGATTAAAAAAGTTCCCCGACCGCTGATTTAGGCGGAACCTTTAGCGCGGGAGTCAGGCAAGAACTTTTTTTATTACACCTATTTCTAGGGGTAAAAAAAATTGTACAAACCAACAGAAGGCACCCCTCTACTCTGCTTTTTTCTTCTCTAGAAGTTTTCGCTTTTCATTCGGTCAAAGTGGGAGCGGCAAGCTTATACGTTGAAAATGCCGAGCGCGTTTGCGACGTCAAAAGACGAAAAACCAGGCGAGGACCACTGACAAATTCTCTGAAAGCCTTTACCCGCATCCTAATGAACGCTCTTGTTGATTCATTCTGCCTTTCTGCATGTACAGTCGACATATACGTATGTATACATAGGGATGTATGTGAACGAGATGTGCCTGACGTTTAGCTCTTTCTTTCTATGCAGCTTTACAAGATTGAATAGTAATTAGCAATTTCCGGGATCACATAATTGTAATTGAAAATCTAGTTAATTAGAAATTTCCCTATTTCTTAATTAACTTAAATTAAACGCAACCTGAAATAATGTACGATAATCTTAAATGATTTAAGAGTACTACCTCGTCTCTTACAGAGTAATAAATCATAAATCAAAAATTTATAAAATCCGCGCCACAAAAGAATGCCCAAAAAACTCGATAACAATTAAAAAATTGATAGTTGTACCGTCTTTAATGATGTTGATCGCGTCTTCGATATATAGATTAAAAACTGCAACAAAATTTTTATGGTAATCAAGGTACTTTATAGCAACTAAAGCAAAGACGTACGTATGCATATGCGTATATATTGTCCATTAATTTTTAACTGAATCCATTAGGATGATAAGATGATAGCTTTTTATACTCTTCTTTTTTCTCTATAAAGAGAAGTTTTTCTGTCCTCAATAAACCCCAGTTCCGATAGATAATTTTATCTAATGATTTTAGTGGAGTATCTTTCAGTCTTCAGTAAGGTCGGGGCAATTTTTCATCAGTTTATGAATATATTAATTTAGAGAACGATTGAATCGCGTATCGGTTTAATTCGTTATTTACCGGAAAAGTTATCATACTTTAGCTCATAAGGTTCACACTGTTTCAGGCTTTAATCTGTTTAATACTGTGTAAGTTGTATCTTGCATAGTAATACGTGTTTTATTACAATGTTAACTTGGCTGTTATTGGTGTTAGCTACAGTGGCATTTGTTTTAATATTATTAACAATGTATTGGTGTTACGTGAATTACAATTACTTTTTCAAAATGAAAAATTTGCCAGGTCCATCACCGTTACCTATCCTGGGCAATGCATTATATTTTAAAGAATTGGATGGTAGAATATCGATCAGTATTGTCCTTCGAATTATAGGCTACATTATGATCTTTTTAAGGCTTCTTAAACACGTTATTGAAATTGAAAAGCAAATATGGATCGCCTTTTAAAATCACAATTGGTTTTCAATACCCCTGGGTAATTATTTCCGATTCCAAGTTTATGACATTCTTTCTGTCTTCGAACAAGTACATTACCAAGTCGCAGGATTATAATTTTTTTCGCAGTTGGTTAGGAGATGGGCTGTTGACAAGTACAGGTATTTTTTTAATTTAATATGTACTAAAACTACCTCACTTTTATGTGTGGTGCCTAGGTGTGCTCAACGTTCAGTGTGGATCTTGCTATACCGAAAAAACAAATTATTTTCACATAAAGCAAACAAATTTCTCATTCATATAAATGACTAATTAATATTCAGATGAATTTCTGATGTATAATGCGGAATATCTATCGAGTATTTATATTATTTGTAATACGGTAGAATTATTTATTATGCACCTATAGTGACATACTAATAAGGTTGATTACCATGACATATTTCACCTTGTAAAAGACACTAAAATGGAAATGCAATATATTCTACTTGTCCAACCTTCTAATTTTTCTCTTTCCTTTTGCTGAATTTAGAAATATTTATTATTTACTTTGCATTAATTACTTAATCTGCTGCTACTACTTCATTATTTATTATTATTAACTTAGACCTTCTTCGTTCGAGTATGGTAAATCGATGATGTGAAATGTATTTATTTTGCTCTAACAGGTAAACAATGGAAAATTCATAGAAAAATTCTAACCCCTGCTTTCCATTTTGATATACTTGAAAAATTCTTGGACGTATTTGAAAAAAACGTTGAGATTATGCTTAATAGGTGGAGAAACGAAATCGGAACAACAAATTTTGACGTGTTTCCTTTTGTAAGATTACTCACTTTGGATATAATTTGTGGTAAGTGAAGTTCAGTTCTGTTCCTAAACCAATAACCGTACCTAGTTAATGATCTAATCCAAAAATTAAATTTCAAATTCAGGTACAATAAAAATACGTATATAATCTTAACAAATAATATGAATGAGAATGTGAGCTTGTTTGTTACGATTTCACGCATTAACTACTTAATAGATCATCATGAAATTTTGTACACAGATTGTTAGGGATTCAGAAAAGGATATAGGGTACTTTTTATTCAAAAAACGAAAACCGTTATGTGCTATAAAATATTCTAAACTTCTGCACTTGATTACAAGTACACGCAATTTCGTTTACAGAAACAGCGTTAAGAACGGAAATAAACGCCCAAATTGACAACAATTCGGATTATGTCCGATCAGTTCAGTTACTGAATAGGATTCTGATGGACAGAGCCCTTAGCCTATTTTTGTGGCATGACTCAATTTACATGCACAGCGATCATTCGATTAGGGAAAGAAGTGCCGTTAAAATCATCAATTCTCTAACCGACTCGGTCATTAAACGGAGAAAAGAAGAAATTGAAAATCAGTGGGACAGTCACGTCGAAGACTCGGGGGATGAAAGAAAACTTGCCTTTCTAGATTTGCTTTTGCAAGCTGAGGCGGATGGCGAGCGATTGTCTGACATCAGCATAAGGGATGAAGTGAACACGTTTATGTTTGAGGTACTGCTTACGACATCTAAAATTTAATTCGTGATAAAACAATTCGAAGTGGTCTGTATTCTGTCGAAACTTTTTGGATCTCATCAGCGCGTCGCAGGCAGCTTCGACAGAACACAGACTTTTACCTGCTGTATTAAGAGTGCGTTTTAGAAAATACTACAAATGGCGCAGTAAACGCCATCTGTAGCACGATGCTACATTTTAGGATTACGTATGCTCCAACAAGGTCCACTTGTGTGGATATCTACTTGCTGAAAACGAATCCCGGCGTAGCCAACCTCAACGTGATAGGCACGTTAGCTTAATCGAATAAAATAATTCGAAGTNCTGCCTGCGACACGCTATGAGATCCAAAAAGATCAAAATCGCGATCTGCGTCTGGCAGTTTAGACAGAATACAGACCACTTCGAATTATTTTACTGCGCCATTTGTAGTATTTTCTTAATTCGGGATGTTTAGACTAAAAATTAGTTTCTCAAGATAGTAACCGAAACTTGAAATCATATATCAGCTATAATCTATATTAAAACATATCACAATTTTTGAGAAACATTAATTTGGAAAATTATCAACTTCATGTTTTTATTATGTGTCAATATCAATATTAAGTTATAGGGACCTTCATCACGCCTTTCCGGCTAGAGTTTTTTACTCCTTAACTATTGAAAATATTGTCAGTTAATAAATACGTTCTTTAGGGTCACGACACCACCGCTTCTGCGATCAGCTTTAGTTTATACAATATTTCCCAACACCCTGAAGTACAAAAGAAAATTGTAGAAGAACTAAACACAATTTCCAATAAGGGTAACAACAGCGGTCACTTTACTTATACGGACTTGCAAGAAATGAAATACTTGGAAGCAGTAATAAAGGAAACATTACGAATGTATCCACCTGTTCCTCTCTTTGGTAGATTGGCAACTGAAGACATACTATACGGTAACCAATAGCTATTTAATGAACTGTCGGTGTTTCGCACTCGTACAGAGTCTTCTTCAAGCATGTAACTTTAATAATCTTTTCGTAACTACTGATTTCTTTTTGTTAAAGTGATTCGACCCTGCGCTATCCTACTTTCTGGATATCGAATGTCAGTGACTTCCTCTAATTTTTCGTCTCCTATTTTAATATTATAAATTTTCCCTACTTTTACTTCCCTTGCGTTCGAATACTCTTATTTCATTTTTATTTATTTTTGTCAATACATTTTCCATTTTATTTATCCAACCCCTCTTTCTACATCATCTACAAATCTAATCTTTCGCATTCCTTAATAATATCCTGTCTTCAATGGTATTAATCAAGTCTTCGGTTAATAAACTAAAAGACATATTTACATAGTTAATAACTATTTTAAAATCTTGATATTTCTATTTGACTGAACCTTTGGATATACTATATACGAAAGGTAGATACGTTTGTTCAAGATATTTTTATGGTCTTTAATAAATCAATAACTTATAAATACTTTTTATTTTTAACTTTATAATGTGTTCCTTTCTTTTAGAGGATAAAGTTATACCTAAAGACACAAATATCACATTGTTCGCATTCGGTTTGCTTAGAGATCCGGAACTATTCCCGGAACCTGAAAAGTTTCTTCCAGAACGATTCCTCGGTAATAAGGTTAAAGCAAACAACCCATTTACGTATGTTCCTTTTAGTGCTGGACCACGAAATTGCATTGGTAAGGATCAAAGACAAAACCACAAGTAATAAATCCAAGAAGTAGTTAAAAAGTTGTATCTAATTAATTTTGATTTTAAAAATGTTTGTTTTACCTGGAGCATCTTTTTTAAGGTCAAAAGTTTGCTATGTTAGAAATGAAGTCGACAATAGGGCACATTTTAAAACGATACGAATTGCATCCTGCTGATGGAAACTTCCAACTTAACTTGATATCTGAAGTAATATTAAAGTCCACAACAGGAATTAAATTAAGGATAAAGAGACGTTTGTAATTAAAACTTTTATTATATAGCGATATTTCGAAAATTTTCTGTATTTATGTAACTGTAGTTTTTTACGTTTTTTTTTTGTATTATATTTTATTACCCAATACAACTATTATCAAAAATAAGAATATAATTTTATATGTTACAAAAAAACTATAGTATACATTAATTTCTATCCTAGAAAAAAATTATAAACATGAATTTGCAAAATAAAACGAAAATCAAGTTTTTCTAGTCTATAAATCAATTATTTTTTTGAGTGTTTAGAGTAAAATTTTACAGCAGATCCGTTCAATTAAATTATTATTAAGTTATTTCTTTTCAAAAGTTTGTAATTAGTAAATATAAATATATATTTCAATAAAAAGGATCAAGGATTATACTCGTATTTCGTTGAAAAGCTTATACTGCTGGCATCTATAGTACGTATCTAGAATATGATATTTAAAATTATTAGGCTTCTCTGCCATCTTCTGCAAATTAATCGAAATTGTAGCTTCAAATCGTTGCCACTTTAAGCAAATCTCTGTAATACACCTGTTGCATGTTCTGTATTGTTTACATTTTGTATGTAACAAACGTCAAAAAGTTTATCAATAAATGCTTATCGAGTTTTTTTTTACCTTTTACATTTCAATTGTAGTGCAGTTTGTACAGAAACGTTGCTATAATCCTCAATATACAGTAAACCATCTTTTCACTACATAATGATTGAGTTGATAACGTTTTAAGTGATAAGGTCAAGTGAATAAGTGACTAGCAAAATAATCCTAGATTAAAGTTAGATCAGCAATGTCGCTTTCTCAAAAGGAGGTTTTTTCTAAATTGGAACAAAACAACATTAATACCTTTCAAGAAGCAGTTCGTCTATTAACAATTATTGCAGATAACATATTAAAAGATCCTGCTAACCTCAAAATTAGAACTCTTCGAAAGAATAATAAAATTGTAAAAGCAGGCATTCTTGACATAATAGGAGGAAAAGACTGTTTGCTATTGATGGGATTTGTAGAGGTACACAGTTAAATAATCATGGTAAACACCGTGTAGTTAATATTTATTGGTACTTTTACAGACAAACGAATCTCTCACATTACCAAAGAATGCTCTTTTAAAAAAACTAGAAGACATAAAATTCAATTTAAACAAATTTTACGAAGAAGCGAGCACGAGAGAAAAGAATAATTCTGATAATGTTTTTGCATCACTCAAAGAAAATGATAATACTGCCGAAAGTACTTCCAGTGCAACAGACTCTGTAAGTACCTTTTTTTATGTAGACTAGATTTTATTCAAGTTTTATTTGACAAATTTTCTTCTTGAAATTGTAATAAAATAAATAGATATGTAGCAGCAGTTCGTACAATCTAAAATAATGGTAAAAAAATATTTTCCAATATTGCATTGGTTATTAAGCATCTCAGCTTCCAGCTATTTTAAAAGCTCTAATCATATAACAAACATATATTAAATATTTAACTAATATCACCTGAGATAACAGCTGTAGTTTGATATGAACTAATCCATGTGCTGTGAACTTGAGCGGATTAAGTAGCACCTGTCGGCTAAATATTATCATCTGAAACAAAAATAATGCCATAATTATGTTAATATTATGAGAACATCGAATTTTTAGAACGATATTTATTGTAAAAAAGTGAGAAAACAAATTCTTGACAAAACAACTGTATAAAAACGAATTTAGTAAGTTGTCTCTATCATCTAGAATGAATATAATTCTATCAGTAAATTTTACTGAAAATATTTCAAATGTAATTGATATTTCAAAAGTGAAATTAAATAGGACAATTATAATACAATAAATCCATTAGGAAGCATTTCGAATTTTAGTCATTACTTAGATTATCTAGTAATTACACCTGTCGTAATGAAGTAAGCCTTTAATTATTAACGATCGCTTTAACTTAATAGCAAAAGATTACTTGAATAAATAATAAAGACAATATATTAATATGCATTTGGACTTAAAACAATGATAACTTAATCAGTAAAGTATTAGAACGTAATCATAATAACTGAAAAATGGAAATGACGAAAACATTTGAATAAATTAATTTTTAATTTAGGAATCATCTTTTGATTTTGCAAAAAAAAACATTTTACGACCCCCTACCGCGTTTATATCATACACATACAAATTCATTTTAATTACTATAAGGTGCGACATTTTGCGCGTCCAAATGTGAAAATTGAGAAAAATCCGAAATAATAAATCATTTCCTTTAATTTCCCCTTATCATCAAAGCACAAGTCATCGTACTCCTTACGACAACCTGCCGCGCTTTTTTAAAACAAAATTAAATTCGTTTGAACCACTGTAAACGATGAAAATTTCGGCTTCCAAATTTGAAAATTGGTTAAAATGGATCCAAAATCATAAAACATCCTTTAATTTCGCAAAAACATATTTTCATTAAAACTTAAGCACATTACTTCTTACGGCACCTTTCCCTACTTGTCATACGAATTTAACTTGGTTTAAATCGGTGTAAATTTTTCGTGTCCTAATTTGAAAGTTGTATTAATAGTGTTATTTATTATGTTCGACAGTTTTAACGAGTAGAAACCTTCGTACGGTCCTTTTCGAACTGATGAAATTCTATAGTTAGCAATAAATATCGGTAGATTGCGATATGTTGTCCATAACTTGTTATTACTTCAATTTTGAATATATACGTACTTATGAAAGAACAGTATAAGGTTTTGTTGTAATAGGGAGCAAATTTTGTAATTACTTAAATCGACTTATAATTATTTATCATCTTTTCTTTTTTGCATTCCTATCAGTTTATATTTTTCACAGCTTGAGTCCAACATAATAAATCATAACTCACCTTCTTGCGTACATTATTACATTCAGTATCCATTAAATATCGATGAATATAAATTCCCGTTTTATAAGCCTACAATAAGCAGTAAAAGTTATTTATCTCATCTTGATGGAAAAATGTACCATGCACAAAATGTACCTCTTTTTGAACGTCCGAGTAGAACTTCAGTACACTAAGTAGTCTCATGAAACTTAACGTCAATCTGAGTATATCAGAACTTGCAGCCAAAATGTTTTGTTTTACCTACAGCGTAAATATGAAATTAATTTCAATCTTACAGGGTGTAGTGTGAAGTAAAACTGCTCTTATAAAAATACTGCTTCAAAAAAAAAAAATTACAAATCACTTTGAAATGGCTGCATTACGTGTTTTCTAAGTATATTTTTCATTTTATTATTATAAAACTAGAAAGTTCCCTCTAAAGTTTAGCAAATGAAAATTGTACAATTTTTACTGACACTCACGCTAAAGTAGTAATAAATATTAAATAATGTCACCAATATAAGGAAAAATTCTAAGAGCAGAAACAATAGTAAGTCTATTGCTACAATGTCGTTAAAATCACGAGCTGTACGGATGAGGTTGTCGTACGAATTCATTATAAATTGCAGAGAATTTTGAACTTTGACACTATTGTGTTGTCTCAACTTGGTAATGAGCGCCGTATTATAATCCGGAAAATCAGTCAATACCAAGTATCCAATACTTTGGGGTTGGATTGTTCGATCTGTAATGCATATTGTTCTGATCAAGAGCGTTTGCAGGATCATCGCCAGGAAGAAGTAGAGCAGAGTCGTTTCTGTATTAAAAGATAAAAGCTTTCAAAGTGTGACATGCTTTCGATGCATCATTTAATTTTCGGCAAAAATCATAGTCAAAAATCTCTTTGCATAAATTTATTTGGTTTCTCTCGAAATATTGAAGTATTCCACTTCCTCCTGATCCGATCTGACATTTTTCTGTTATCCTGTACGTCTTACCAGATTTCGCTGCTGCAACTTTTGAGTAATTTTCTTCAATTTGCAAATAATTTTGCATTGTTTTAATAAATATTGTGTTTATTCCTCGAAAAAAATTAAAAAATGTAAACATGAACGTCGCAACATAAATTTCAACGATATACATAATCACACCTAAAAAGAATTCCACTGTTATAAAACCTTTATTAAAAGTTTATTGTAAAAATATTCCAAGCTTTTCTATCAATACCTCTTCCGTTTTATTTAAAGCTAAATCTAACTCCCCCTTACTGTCGTACCCACAAATCTAAGTAATAATTTGTCCTGCATGTCTAATCCTAAACTTGTCCTGCCTTTAATAATATTGATAGCATCTTCGATATACAAATTAAAAAGTAACGTCGACAATGTACTTCGTTGTTTAATTCCCTTCCTGATATTTACGTCTCTACGTTGCTCTTTATATAAATTATATGTCGCTTTTTTATCCCTAAATCTCATCCCTACATTCTCAAGTATTTTTAACATATCCCACTTATCATTGTTAAAGGCCTTTTGAATCCTACATTATATTACTAAAATTCATGACAAACCATGAGTTTATTTGAATTTGAAAAAGTAATTGATGCTTTCACAAATAATTTCATGATATTGCCTGTTGTATTTCTTTACACACCTGATAGATTAGTTGTAGACAAAATCATTATCCTTTTCGTTTGTTCGAAACTATCGAATTCTTCTAAAAAGAACGCTACAGTCAAAAGACCAATTGCTATAATGTTTCCGAAAGTAAGTGCGCCAATTTGAAACCACCAGATGTTCTTGTTCTCATATTTGTAACGCATACTTGTCAGAAAATCTTCGTACCAGCAGAGATTTTCTATGATTTTTTTTAAATTGTTGCTTCTATAAACTCCGTAAACAATAAAGGAGTAGGTCATAACAATTCGCAAGGCAATCATGGCATGGGTTAAAATCCTCACAACGTACTGCTCAGCGTTCACGTTGCAATTTTGTAAGAAGTAAATCACCAATAAAACCGTATAAGTGACCGATAATAGTACGGACAATATTATTATTGCAGTAGAATTTATTAGAGTGCATTGGCCGTTTCTTTTACTTATCCAAATTTTTGACATTCCAAAAATTGCCACAGCATTCACTGCAGGCCTTACACAATTTAGGAACTTCTTCTTCACCAGCTCAACCATCGAAAAGCTTTTCATAAACTCCAAACTCGGACTAATTATTCCGTTCATATGTCGCAATTTAACTAATGAATATTTCAGATAAGATCTAAATCAAGCAAGAAATGCGCGATCAATAATAAATAATTCATAGCAGTGTCGGCTTTATAATAAATATTCTATTTAATTGTAGGACTCATCGTCATCAGATGAAATAGATACAAAAACTAATGTTCCTAAAAGAATAATAATACCTAATGATATCGCCCTAGTGCACCTTCCGAGCCCTCTTTACGTAAGAAATATCCGCTGTTATAAGTGTATAACTGAAACGGTTTAGTTGAAATTGTATTTTATAGAGGTATACCCATCCGTTTTTACGTAGCATAGAATCTAGATTTCATGCTGCGTTAGCTTATAAGGACAAAGATTTAATTAAAAAAGCAAAAGGGATCATTCCAATCCATCAAATCGAAACTAACAGTCAAAATAAGTTACGTCAGCTACAGGAACAAATAAAGAAAGGTTTTTTTGGTTTTCTACTGCTTAATATCGTTATTAATTAACTCTTAATTAATCATCAGGAAAAATAACCGATCAGAATGTATCGCTACAAGAGTTTCTTCTATTGGAATTGTTAGACTGGTTTAAAAATGATTTCTTTTCGTGGGTGGACTCTCCGCAATGCGAATTTTGCGGCAGTAAAACTACATTTTCTGGAATGAGTAATGATCCTTCCGTTTTAATTCACACCGAAAGGGTTGAGGTTGGTCGTCCGTTATTATTGTAGAAATTAATATTTAGATCTCTATTCGAACTTTAATTTATTAGACGTACATATGCATCTCTTGTCATAAAAATACGTATTTTCCTCGTTACAATGACGTTAATATCTTACTAATAACAAGACGTGGAAGATGTGGAGAATGGGCGAACACATTTACCCTTTTGTGTATCGCAATGGGTTGGGATGCTCGATTTATTGAAGATAAAACAGACCACGTTTGGACAGAGGTAAGTGTATTCAGCAATAAAGAACAATTTAATAATTCGAAATGGTCTGTATTCTGTCGAAACTGCCAGACGCGGATCGCGTTTTCGATCATTTTGGATCCCATCAGCGCGTCGCAGACAGCTCCGACAGAACACAGACCAACTTTTACCTGCTGTCTTAACAGTGCGTTTCAGAAAATACCACAAATGGCGCAGTAAACGCCATCTGTAGCACGATGCTACATTTTAGGATTACGTATGCTCCAACAAGGTCCACTTGTATGGATATATACTTGTTGAAAACGAATCCTATCACGTTGAGGTTGGATACGTCAGGATTCGTTTTCAGCAAGTAGATATCCACACAAGTGGACCTTGTTGAAGCAAACGTAATCCTAAAATGTAGCATCGTGCTACAGATGGCGTTTGCTGCGCCATTTGTAGTATTTTCTAAAAGAACAATTTGTTTACACCTTTTTTAAACTCTTTTATCGGTGAAGCCGACAATCCCGAACGTTGTTTGTACCTAGGGCTGCCATCCGTCCGGGATTCCCCGGATTTGTCCTAGTTTGAAGGGCGTCCGGGGGCCGTACGTCAGGGGTTTTTAAATAGTGTCAAGGACACTTTTGTTGTCAGGGGAAATCCAATTTTCTTTATTGATAAGCGCGATGAATTCATTGACAATGTGAACTTAGAGTGTGTTTTCGCTAGTCACGCAGCAATAGACAAAAGCAAGAAATTCCCTAAACATACACACGGTTTCTACTCTGATCAAAATCAAGTATAATTTCAAGGACTTGAGTAGTTCCGACTTTTACAAATTCTTGTTGGAAAAGAAAGATATTTCAGCGAAAATTGGAGAAGACAGAAAAATAGCAAAATAAGAAAAAAAAAATTGATCTCGTTAAAATTAAAAGTTTAATTTACAAATTTCATAGGGATTTGGCTACCTAAGCAGATGACTGAAAATATCATTGGCATGGTTTATTTTAAAATTATAAAGTATTATAGTTAGTTAGTTATTAGTAGTGTCATATAATAATTTGATTAATGCCAAAAAAAGAGCGTTTCTAATTATTTTTGTTAGCATATTACCTCAGAAAGAGTGTTTAATTATCCTTGAAAAAACCATATTTCGCCCAAATGTCCGTGATTTTTGCCGTGTTTATCAGGCGTCGACAATTTAGGTAATGGCGGCCCTAAATATATGGGAATTGTAACTGATCTCAAATTTGAGTAGCCTGTAAGATGGTTGATTCAAATAAAATTTNCAAAAAATATTTTTTCAGAGGTGTCCGGGAAAAAAAACATATATCGCCCAAATGTCCGAAATTTTTGCCGTGTTTATCCGGCGTCGGCAATTTAGGTGATGGCAGCCCTATTTGTACCAAACTTAGCCCATTTTCATATTAATGTTGTTGTGTTTGTGCCCTTAATCTGACATTCTGCGAATGCGCCACTATAGTTTACATGTAAGCCATTTTAAAGTAAGAATTTACTTTTTAACCCTTTAAACATTACTATTGAAGGATTTCACCATATCTAACTTTACAACGGTATTTCTTTTGGTATCAGAAATAGTCGATAACTTTATAGGTTTACTCTTTTGCTCAAAAACGTTGGCTTCACTGCGATCCATGCGAAAATGTCTGTGATACACCCCTAATGTACGAAGCCGGGTGGAAGAAACAAATTTCCTACGTGATTGCATACTCGCCGGAGGAAGTACAAGATGTAACATGGAGATATACATCTAATCACAAGGAAATACTGACTAGAAGACAGGAATGTTCGGAGAAGTCATTAATTGATGCCCTGATTACATTAAGAAATGCAAGGCAAACGGAACTGACGAACAGCCGACGTGAATATCTTACGAAAAGGCTCGTTCTAGAATTGGCCGAGTTGATGATCGAGAAGTATGAATTCGAAAAATAATTTCAATGGGCAATCTGATTCCCGTTTCAGAAAACCTAACGACAAAGAGCAAGAAGGTAGGAGTTCCGGATCGTTACAGTGGAGACTTGCAAGAGGCGAAACGAATGCTAACTTCACCCCTTTCGTGTGGAAACTGACGAAACAAGATTGTCAAAGTGGACAAGTTATCATTAGATACTCGCCTTCGTTGGACTGCTACACGAAAACTTCTGCGTCTGGTAAAAATGGCGTTTTAAATAAATGGAGCGCTGGTGTTTTTCAATTAGAAAATGTGTTTAGAAAAGAGGAAAAGGACTGGAAAATGGTGTATTTGGCACGAAACGGTAGGTAAATTTTATCGATTAAAAAATTAATCAGGCCCAGCGACCTACGAGCGTCGACACCCCGGATCTACCGTCGCATTTAGATGTATTTGTATAGCAACTTACGGGTACGAAAATTCAATAACGCATATTAAAATCAAATGCGAAAGATGCATAACAGTTTCTTCAATTGTTTTTCTCACTCAATTATTATTAATTAACGTTAGAAATCAGAACGTTTTCTATAATTCCCTATCGAAAACAGTGTGTTATCTTGATTTTAGAAGGATGTAATATGGGTAAATTGTGTTGGAAATTTGAATTTCCCACTGAAAATTTTCTTCTTGATATGGTTGAAATAAAATTTGAAAGGAAAACTTACGAAAATGGGGTAGTAAACGTACAAATGTGCTCAGATGATATGTGCCTTAATATTCCACAAGGTAGGAAATGATTATTATGTAATAAATATGTTCAAATGCTTTTAAAAACTAAATAAGAGATAATTCTTTGTTAGAGAAATTCCTCTAGCAAAAGTTGGTGTTTGTTTTAATCCAACTAAATAATGAATTTGATTAATTTTTTATAAATTACCTTGCTGAGAATCACAGAAAACTGAAGAATATTTACGAAAAGACAAAAGCAACATTCGGTATTGTAGAAAGACATTTGCAATAATAAAAATTATTTTCTACATAATGATATAATAACTACATATAAAAATGATAAGAACAGTAGTCTTCCTATACTTCTGCACTAAAGTAGGATTCGTTATTGAATATAACATTACCTTTATTTTCAGACGATACGACATTTACAACAAGGGCTTTTAGTAATTCCAAGATGCTACTTATAAAAGCAAGTCTTTCAGGTGGTAAAGGGGATGTGGCTTGGCAACATGCTCAATTGTTTAGACAAGAAATTGGTAGTCAAAATTATCCATTACAAATCGTATTCACGTTTACATCTACACAATAAAATGTAATAATTAATTTTGAATTTGTTTTCCTTTACGTGTATCTTAATATTTTATTTGTTTCTGTTTAAAAGGGTTAATAAAGAATAAATGTGTTTTAATTAATTGTTTCTCTAACTGGTGTACATATTTACCCTTATTATTTCCTATCCAGTGTTGGAAACATAATGAGGTAAGTTCTTTTTTAATTTTTTTTTTTACAATTTTATAAATATTATAAAATCACATATTTTAATACATATTAAAGATTAACATACCCATTACTACGTGAAGTAAAAGGACAAAGCAACTAAGAAAGGAAGCATTTCTTTCCTAAATTGAAATCTAGCATCAGACTTGCTCCGGCATATCAACATTTTGAACTATTTTAACTCCGTTAGATATTTATCTGTATCCAGTAAAATTTATGACAATTGCGATTGTATTTGAAATTCTTATTAAAATCGAGTGACAACTGAATGTCATTATTTGATGATTTACTTAATTTAAGATGATTTTAAGAGCTCTTGTGCTATATTTATTTCTAAACATAGTGGAATGTCAGATATTTGCATTTCCGAAATGTAGATTTCCCCAGCTGGACAAGAATTACTTTTGTAAAAGAGAATACAGTTGCTTAGGATCCCACCGAATAAACACTGCATGCTCTAGGGCACCATGCGGACCAACGAAATCGTGTGGGACACTCTTCAAACCAATACCAATGACCAAATTTGATCGGGAATTTGTTGTACAAGTTCACAATACGTATAGAAATCGACTAGCTACAGGGTTAGAGTTCAGATACCCTGGTAAGTTTTGTATTTCATTTTCAATCACTATTATCAGNTTGGTAGGACACCTTCTTAGGCATGAAGGTCTAGTCAGAGACATATTAGAGGCAGAAACAGGAGTTAGGAGGGGTAGAGGTAGACCTAGATTAGATTACTCTTCGCAAATAGTTAAGGATGTGGGTTGTTCTAGTTTTAGGGAAATACGAAGTTTAGGTCAGGATAGGAAAGAGTGGAGGTACGTGTCCAACCAGTCTTAGGACTGATGACCTTGTGATGATGATGATATTATATAAATATCTGTCCTAATATTTGTATTTGAAATCTTTTGTGTATGTACTTGTCTATTGTGTTCTGTATAAATAATTTTATTACTTGGACTTTTCTATAATCCCTTCTAATATTCCAAATTCACCCACTAACTGCGTGATGTCAATAACTATTGTTCCTTCTTAATTAAAAATAGAAACAAGTAGACTGTGCTAAATTAATAAATGAATAAAGTAGAAGAATCACCCCAATTACCACTAACGTAATTTTACTGAGCGGACACGTGTTTCGTCCACTCTAAACGTGGGCATTATCAACGCGAGATTGATTACATTTCCTTCTTAATTGCTTTTTAATGACAGATTTTTTTCGGTGGTTTAGGGTTAATATTCTGTCTATTTCTTAGTATTTTGTATATTCATATTCCCAGATTTTATTCTCTTCTAATTGGTTTCATCTAAATAGTTCTAGCTACGCCCTAATAGTTTTCCTAACATTTTCATTTACAAAACATTTAAAACTTCCAAATTCGGTTTACTACAGTACAATTCAAGTAATCTTTTTGCTAAGTCTTCAACTAGTTTTCTTCTTTTCGTTATATTTCAACTTCTAATTTCATTCTTCCAGTTTTGTAAATATATTGTTAACGTTATTTGTCGCGTTGTATTTCATTTGTTTTATTTTGTTGTTTTACCTTGCTATTCCTAAAAAATACATAATTCATCGGAAATTCTTTGCAATTGTTTTTATTTAAAGAATACTGTGATAAACTGAGAACTACGAGAATATTTTTTTAATTGCTTATATACTTATTAGTAGCTTGTTACAAAATTTTACAATTGCTAGTTGCTTTTCTTCGACGACCACATAAAAGTAATTTTTTCTATGCTTCAGGAACACTACTTTTTTCTGGATAAAAGGTACCCTATGTCCTTTTATGTACCCCTGACAATGTATGTCACATAAAGTTAACTTTTGTATCCTTCGGGAATAGTATTTTTTTTTGTCCTTTTCTGTAACCCTGACAACATGTATACAAAATTTCATGATAGGTTTTACCAGCGGCTTCGCTCGCATGGATGTTTCAAATACATGTCAAAGATGATCGACAACAACAAAATTTCATTCCATTTAATTGACATATTAGAGGCAGAAACAGGAGTTAGGAGGGGTAGAGGTAGACCTAAATTAGATTACTCTACGCAAATAGTTAAGGATGTGGGCTGTTCTAGTTTTAGGGAAATACGAAGTTTAGCTCAGGATAGGAAAGAGTGGAGGTACGTGTCCAACCAGTCTTAGGACTGATGACCTTATGATGATGATGATTATTATTCATTTATTTACAGTTGTCAATAAAAGCGAAACAATTGTTTATGAACCCCTGGCAAATATGAAGGTAATGGCGTATAACATAGAACTAGAGTTTATAGCCCAATGCTGGGCTAATAATTGTTTGAATAATGGTTGGAGTCAGGTTCACGATAAATGCAGGAAAACACAAATGTTTTCTAACGTCGGTCAAAATTTTTTTCTTTACACTCATGTTACCCCACTTACTGAAAAAATCAATTTCTCCCATTACAATTACCTGAGCAAAGCAATGGACACATGGTATCAAGAAATCCATAAATTCAAGTACGAAGAACACATTGAGTTCACTCCCAACCCCGAAACCGACAATTTTACACAAATGGTTTGGGCGACTACCGGTTATGTAGGTTGTGCCCGAACACAGTATGGACACGGACGAGTCCTCCGACTGATAATATACTGTAATTATGGATCCGAAGGAAATCTGGTAGATATCTTTTACAATTTTAATTAGGTACATTATAAAATTTTGTCGGATGTGAAATTGAATTAAAAACTTTAGACTAGATTTTGGTTAGATCCACGTTAGCCTAAGAACTGGCTAGTTCTATCTAATTTCATATTCCATAGTTACATCATCCTTTATATAAACCTCTACTGCTATTAACCACTTGTAGCATTACTACCCACTTCTTCATTTTTGTCCCATACACTTCCTTTTTAACTTTCCATACTTCCTTTACTTCTACCTTCAGTCCCATCTTCTATTTTGTAAATCCCTTTAACTCCCTCTTCTTTTTATTCTCTTCCAAATGTATTCCAAAAAAAATGAAGTTTTGTCTTTTCCATTCGTTTCCTTTCCAGTTCCATTTCCTTTTACCATGTCAATCTCCAGCTCTTTTAGTGCCGTCTCCCTTACTCCTGTTTTCAAGATGTTTTTTCCTCTTTAAACCATTGTGTACGCCTTTCTTTATTGTATTCATCCAATCTTTTCTCCAGTTCTTGTCATTTTTCTTCCTTATCCTTATCTTTTCTTTCATACTTTCATTTTTTTTCTGAAATTTATTTAGCTCCTGTTCCAAGCTTTCTCATCTGCTTTTATCTTCCAATTCCTTTTTGCTAGTTGTCAGTCTTTATTTCTTCTAATAGTTTCCTTAATACATCTATACCAACAACCCCTCATATTTTCATAATAATTGATTGCTTTAGCTAGGGAAGCCAATATTCCATGTAAGTAAGAACGGATCGAGCTGTTGTGAAGAATGTGAAGGCAAAATAACCTACTACTACCTTTTTAAAGGGCATGTGACTGGAGAGGACCAACACGGTTTGTCTATGGTTCACTTCCCCGATCATGAGAAAAAGTTACAACAATTCCAGGAAATGGGGATGGATCTTTCTAACAAAGTAGAAGTAGCTTTAACAACACACATTTATATATTCCCAGGATGCAACTTGAATTACTCATGCCTTTGTGGCATGAGTAAAGACATCGATATGGCAAACAAATATTTCACGCCGCCTTTTCAAATTGCCACTGGAAGTCGAATTGAAGGCAATAGCTTCATTTTATTTTCACTTTTGATTTTTTCACGCAATGTTATCACATATGATTGTAACTAATGATGTTCTGAATTTGTGTTCTTGATAATAATAACAATAGTAGTTAGAAATAAATTAATGAAAAATTTTAAACTTTATAATATACGTTTCTTACAATTAGTATTTATTACCAGAAAATAAAAACTTTCAAAACTTTTACACTTTGCGATTTAAAATTAGGAAAAACAAAAAGCAAATCATTACAATATTAAGGAGAAAGAAACCATAAATAAATCCACCACGGCATTAGTAAACAATAATCGATTTTGGCTATTAAATGGTTGCTTCTCGATATTTTAAAAGCTTGACGGTAATCCTCGTTTGATTGATTAATGGTCAATTTTCTTCCGCATAGACAAGGATATTGGAAAGAGCAAGCAGTCATAAAAAGAGTTCGAAAACTTTTCATTTTGTAACGTTTGGAAACGTCATGACCCCTACTTCTAAGTTCTTGAGCTTTCAATGCCAGTACAGATGAAATACTTTTTTTTAAGGCTTCCGGATCGTTCTCTGTAAGGTAATACACATATCTGCCATCGCAGCCGTTACAACAGGTATCATTTTCCGACTCGTCGTATACACTGTGCTCTGCCTACGAAAATGTTTACATAGGTACTTATTGTTTAGAAAAAGTGCCCCAGTATTGTAAAATAAAGTACCAGACAGATTTTGGAAATTTCAAGCTTCTATCTAACGCTGTTGACGTTCGCACAGTGGCGTAGGGCAGAAAAGATAGTATTGTATGAGATGAAGAAGAAAATTGTCATTTAGTGGGAAATAAGCTGGTAGGTAGGGGGGATGGTGGAAGAAAGAATGGATCAAGAACAAAGATAGTGGTTTTTGGGATTGTGTGAAATAGTTTTTTTTTTTTTTAAGTAAGAAGGAAATTGGATATACATTATAACTGGGATAGAGCTAAGGGAAGATTGTAGGGTTAAAGAATTGCAAAGCAAATGTAAAGGAATTGGACAGGGGAATAGTAATGATAGAAGGGTTAGGCGGGAATCATTAGTTTTATATATTTCATATTACAATATCGGAATTTCATACAATTCCTAGGAAATGTATACATTGGATATATGTGTACATATTAAAAAAAATCTTTGAAACAATATTTTATAGATTTTTTAAATAGCCTCGAAATTGTATACAATTCCTAGATTTCATACATTTCCGATAACTTACACAGATATATCGTATTTTGATAAAGACAGTACTTATTTACAAGGGTGTCAAATTAATTTCTTAACTACGCCACCGTCCGTGCATGGTTTTAAATATAGTATTGATAATTGTACTTCGTTTAGTTTTTGTAGCGATGTGACCTTCAGTTTGACAGGCGCAAACTAGAAAAGAACAACACTAGGCCAGAAAAGGAAGAAGACAATTCTCGGCCAAACTCGTAAACGTATAATACGTACAGTACTGCACGGAAAAATTTACCATTTTATCCACTACAATTGCATTGCTCAAATGTGCTGTTATTGGTACTATTTACTACTGAAAATACCAGCAAGATGTTTATTTATATTTGAAGACAAATTAAAGGCTTTAACGCCTGTTTTCGACTCACACTACTATTCATGATTGAACAAAACTTTTAGCAGATACTGTATGTAAAAGTATGTTTAATGAACAAGAGTCGAGAGTATAATGAGCTTTTTTCTCCCTACCTACGATTTTGCCAGCGCGCATCCAAGACATTTGAAGGGGCACATCGCTAGAGAAAGTAAATGAAGTATAAAATGATTACGGCGAAATTACCAAATTTCCTGCATATCCGTAATTGCAATATATCAATAATCGTAAAACTCTACCATAGCCATATTGGGTTCTACCGCACCCAACGGCCGACGTGTTGGCCCATATTAGCTGCGTAAAATTACTCGTTTTAAAATACATTTCATAATTGGATGTACGTCTATCGTCGTAATGATAAATTTCCAAAAACCATGAGTCAACTGCTTTTCCCAAATAAGCGATTCGAGAAAAATTTATCCTGTCCGCAAATGGAGTAATGTGCGCGTAAAGGAATGCGTTTTGGCCTACTTCTTCGAATTGCTGTGTTCTTCTACATTCATCATGAAAACGTGACCAACCGTCGTGCAGGCAAAAGTTAGACCAACACTGAGCCATAAACTCCAACTCTTTATCATATTGTAAAATTTTCATATTGTTGGCCGGTTTTAATTTATGTGGATGAGATATACCTAAAATTTTTCAAGTTTCTTATAATACACTTCGATACTTGTTGAAATAGATGTTAAAAGCGTGGAAGTATT
This sequence comes from Agrilus planipennis, assembly GCF_000699045.2. Taxonomy (NCBI): domain Eukaryota; kingdom Metazoa; phylum Arthropoda; class Insecta; order Coleoptera; family Buprestidae; genus Agrilus; species Agrilus planipennis. The sequence goes on from NW_020439081.1 coordinate 717,603, forward strand.
AATCAAAAGTGTCAAAAATTGAAAACATTTTTGAAGTGAAACTTCTTTACGCACGGTAGGATAAGTTCGTTTCATGCGAGTTACTATGTAACGAAATCATGCAACGGATGTCCCCCCTCTACTCGACCACGCAGTCGAGTTCGTAGTGGGGATCGCTTGAGCCGTGAGCGCCCTTCAATGCAACGTTCGTTACAAGCAACTCCGGCATGTAGTGTAAAATTTAAATTCACAGTGTACAAATAATACCATTAAACCAATTCCTTAACCCCTATGTTTGTGTGTTTGAAGAAGTTTCACTTCAGTAGCGTGCTGTATAATTACTCGTTGTATTTTTTTCTTTATAAATACAGTAGAATTTCGATAATTTAAACCAGGATAACGAATATAATTTAAAATAAATGTTACCTATCACCAAACTTATTAATGATCTACTGGTTTTAATTTCATTTGGGGTATTACAAATTAAAGGTCTTTATCTGGTGTATCTTCTTATCGTATTGTAATTTCAGAATTAATGAACCGATTTTTAAACGTGTTGGATAATTGTGTTCCTAGAAGCAGCCTTTTTCAAGAACTCAAACACCTACCCTCCGATTTTTTCATAATTTGGATTATTTTATCCGATCTCCATGGAATGAAGTTTTCGCCACGATTGTTTATTTACTTTTTACAAAGACGATTTTTTATTTTGACAAAAAGATGTTTATATAAAAAAAGTACCCGAATGTCTTTCTTCCTGCCCAGATGCAATTCTGTCTCGGTAACCGTTGTGAAGTGCTAACATAAATTCCCTTTCGAAATCGTTAAAAGGTAAGCTTTTAAAATTAGGTCCGCATGTAGAAGTAGGACCACAGGGTTTGCGCCAACAAGCGGTGTTTGGAACCGAGGTTGTTGGACACTGATAATCAGATCTGCAGTAATAGTTATCCTCATAGGGCAACCTGCATCTTCCTTTTGTAGGATTAAGAAGTTTCTCTCTCACTTCTTCTAAACCACCATTGCATAATCTAAACTTTATTATTACGAATACGGCAAAAAGTACTAGTAAAAGTTTCATTTTTCATTTAACTGTTTTACAATAAGTTGACAACTTGAATGACTTATGCTATTGCCATACACAGTGGCGTACATGCCACTGTCCTTTTCTGCAAAATCAAAATCATATTTTAGTTGGTCAAAACTTTTTTAAAACGGAGTAAACATTTGTGTGATTCTATTCAATATTGGAAGCAATATAAACAAAATTTTAAGGAGTTCATAAGTTTCTGGTAACTTTGATAACATTTTGTGTTATATTG
>NW_020439081.1:722440-735299 GCF_000699045.2 Agrilus planipennis
TAACAAATTATATTCGGACAGCCCGAAACGTTTCGAGTAGTTGGGAAAACGTTTTTTTATTAAATAATATAAAATAGTGTCTATGTATCTTTTAACCAAAATAGTAATGCGTACTTACTATTTCGAAAAATAATCACCCATACTAGTTATTTCCACAGTATCCTGAGCCTGTTCGTATATTTGAAAAAATAATTCGGTCAATTCTGCGTTAACCGACTCGTTAATTCCTTTGAAATGTGTTTGAGAATATTGTAACTGAAACGGCAAAAACTGTGACGAATCGTGCTTTAATACGTCGTAATCTTTTATCAAATCATAGACTATATTTCTTTCTTCTCCATGACACCATTGGGCTCCTAAATCTACCATACCATTCCCAAATTTTTTGCTGAAAACTCTTCCACCGATTCTATCTTGAGCTTCCAAAATGATAAAATTCGAAAAGTCATTTCGTAATAAACGGGTTGCTGTGGCAATACCGGCTGCTCCTGCACCCACTATTATTACTCCTGGCGATCTTGAATCTCTTGAAATGATACATAGAACTGAATAAGTCCGCAAAAAAAAGTTAAACAAGTACAAACTGAAACCGCGATAATGATAATGTTAACAAAAAAGTTGTTTATAACTTAAACACAGCTTTATAAAAATTTCCACATTAATATAAACTATAAGTAACTAATAAATATCGCAAAAATCTATGCTGTACAACAAATATTGTTCGCTTTAAATTGTTTTTAAAAAATTATATTTCCGAAATCGTTGTTTTTAATTAATAATTGCAAAGATAAACTAGAACTAAAAACAATCCATTTGTTATTAAACATTCTGTAAAATGAGTTGCATACGATGAGCATTAAATACTTTTGAAATATTTCAATCAAAATAAAACTACCATTACTGTTATTTAGTTTTTCGTAAAAATAATTACATCTAAAATATTACGAAATAACTAACTTGGTAAAATTATGTAAGCAATTAGGTTAATGGGCAATTTTTATTCGGATGTTTAATAGACAAATGTATATTGACGTTCTCTGCTTCACATAGTGACTGAAGAATATAAATATAGCATTGAATAAATCAAAATAGTAAAATACGTTGCTTACTCCATGTCCACGGTTCAATACTCCGCACACCGCACGCGCATCCGCGCACTATACGTCGCTTTCAACTTTTACTGTGATCAATACTCAATAGTTTTTTAAATTGTCCTTAACCATCTCATCTATAACCTAAGTTTTACCTCGTACAGGATTAGATACCCAAGTATCCACCGAAATTCCGTATTATTTTCTTTTTCAAACAGAGCTAGTATCTTAACTCCGATGTATTATGATAATATTAATGCAATTAGGTACTTAGCTGCCTGGCTATTTTTATATTACGATACAAGCAATTAAGTACATACAATACTAATTGTTTCAACCTTACAACTGTATATATGTATCTATTTATTATCGCATTTTATCATTTGACTCATAATGCGACATATGTTAGGTACCCTATCTATATCTGTGTTACGATGATTATTTTTTTAATTATTGTACTAATAAAAATTTGATGAATTTGCAATATTCTTGTGTTTTTGTATTACGCTAGTACTATTTATAGGTATTTCTAGAATTTCTTAATCCATACAATTACGATACAATCAATAATCTCGACTCGAGCATCATCTCTATTCGACACTTATTATTTTTTAGAAAATGGCGCATTTGGGAGAAGTAGATATATCAACAGAAATGTGATTTATTTGATAAACAAAAGTAAAATAATCCTTTTTTAATGGCAATTCTAAATCAGTAAGGATCCACTTCCTTCCTTCTGCCAAGATATATTTCAACGTACTTGATAATGCGGCTTCATAATTTCTATCAATTTATCTATTAAGAATGAAATAAATTTTATGTATTTAAAAAATCATACCTTTTCATACTAGCTGAGGAAACCGGGTAGTTATAAATCGGAAATTTACCTATAGCAATCTCCCAATATAAATCAAGACATAATTTATTTGAAAGACTATTCCCTAGAAGTTATTTAGCAATATACATATATTTTAAATACCAAAAAATGTTAGTTAAAGTTTCACTAAAAGTAGTAAACAATAAAGAATTATTGATATTTACTAATTAACGCTTGTAGTAGTGTTTTAATAACAAGATTTTTTATCAAACTAATGATCATTTAGAACTCACAATTATATAATATAGTTGTTGCAATTAGTTTATGACTTCTTTAAAAAATATTTATCAATAAACTCTGACCTACATCAGAATATATATTTTCACCCAATACTTATCCCATATTTTCCAAATGTAGAGCTTAGAGTTTCGTGTCAATTAAACCAAAAAATATGAAGTTATTATTACTTTTAACCACACTTTGCGTTTTCTTTTTTCAACACTATTGCGAAGCTGATCACCATAAGCTAGTAATAATAGGTGCAGGATCTTCAGGTATAGCAGCCGCTACGAGACTTCTGGAAAACGACTTTACCGATTTTATAATTCTGGAAGCCGAAAACAGAACAGGTGGACGAATATTTAGTGTTCCTTTTGGCAATGGAATTGTGGATTTGGGAGCGCAATTTTGTCAAGGAGAGAAGAATAATATTGTGTACGAAACCGTGAAGGACTTGGATGTGTTAAAACACCACGATAATGGTACATATGTAAACCTTTACACGAAATTTAAAATTGATAAAAATGTCACTGAAACAATAAATAACTTATTCGACTCAATATACGAAAATGTTGAAGACGATGTGAAAGAATCTTCACTACAAGAATATTTTGTTAAACGGTAAGATACTTTTGTGAAGAATTACTTACATAATAAAATAAACTTCGTCAATATATGGATTTCGAATTGAATTACTTATTAAAAATGAAGGTTTTTCTTATTTCCATTTATAAATCGGGTTTTACAGGGATTGCTTTCTGGTTATTACATAGATTAGCTAATTTTATTAGTACGTATTCCAGATGTTACATATTTTGTGAACGAAAAGTATAAATAATAGAGACAGCACTACTTACTTATTCTATTTTTACATAACTCTTGCGACTAGGATTTAAATAATTGGCCAACTAATTCCCTGGTTATTTTAGAAAAATGGAGTTCGATGAAAGATATAAAGAAAATTATTTTAGCGATTGCATATCTATTTTAGTATATCATGCACTTTACTATTATTATATAATTATTAGTTTCTTCAATGCTTTCTATTTTACCTTACGATGACTTCTGACATTGTCCTTTATATTTGTAGATTCACCAATGCCATTAACAAATTATATTCGGACAGCCCGAAACTGCTAGAGTTCGCTAAAGATTGTACCGATTTTTTTCTTGGTGCTATTTGTAGTATAGAAGGTGCTTTCAATGCTTCCGATATTTCACCACATGAAAGTTATGAAGAAATTCCTGGTGATCAGTACATGCATTGGAACGGAAAAGGATACAAAACATTCTTAGATGTACTCATGAAAAAGTATCCGAATCCAAACGAAAGTCTACCAATTGACGATAAAATTTTATTAAATAAAGAAGTCGCTAACGTAGACTGGCGAACTGAAAATTCAAACAGCTCAAAAGTTGCAATTAAATGTTCTAATGGGGAAACATACTATGCTGAACATGTTATTGTAACTGTTTCCCTTGGTGTTTTGAAAGAAAATCTCGAAACAATGTTCAATCCGCGACTACCAATTGAAAAGGTCCGAGCTATAGAAGACATTGGTTTTGGAGCAATTTCAGAAATACACCTTTGGTACGAGCACAGTTGGTGGCCGGAAAATTTAACTTTAATGAATTTCATTTGGACGGAACAAGAAAGGCGAACATTGCGAGATGTATGAACTAATTTTAATAATATCGCGTCTATTCTACAGTATATATATTAATCTTTTACAAAAATTACGCTTTCATAATTTCAGAATGGTCTCGAATGGTACTTAAATGTATTGAGCCTGGCACCGCAAATAGGAAATAGGAATGAACTATGCCTTTGGATCGCTGGAGACGATGTCCCTAAGATCGAACAACTACCAGACAGTGAAATTCTTTCCGGAATAACGTATATTTTCGATTTGTTTCTACGCAAGGATTATAATATTACACAACCTTCAAAAATTTTAAGGTAATAACGCTAAAAGTAGAAAATTGAGACTGTGGTAAAGAGACAAACTACGAAACATCCTAGTTATAAATAAACCCAACAGATTCTGTATCATAATATGAAATGCATTTAAGATTCTTTACGTAAATGGGAGTATCCATTCTATCTTTAATTTTCCAAGTCATATAAGTCAGGACGGAAGGAGTAAGGATATAAAGCAGAGTTTCAATAAAAAGAATTTACTTCTATGCTCGTGAACGATTAATTTAGAAATTCGGAAAAGATTGTTAAACGTGTATGTTTGGAGCGCGGCGTTTTACGGGTGCGAAACATGGACGGTGGGCGCTACGGAAAAGAAAATGTTAGAAAGCGTTCAAAATGTGGTGTTACCGGCGAATGACTGACGACCTTATGATGATGTTTATTGCATATTTCTGATAGGTATCTAAAATTGTAGGTCAAAATGGCACTCTCAGCCCCATTTCCGAGGATCCTATTCTTACCCTTCGATTAAAATGAATGCTAATAATACATTACGTGAAGATTTGGGCAACCCCCTATTATATCCTAACACTACCAAACCCATCGTTTTCTTTGCTGGAGAAGCTACAAATCCTCACCATTTTGCAACAGTTCATGGAGCTACCGAAACAGGATTCCGAGAAGCGGACAGAATCCTCAAATTGTATAAAACTCAATAATTTGTGTTGTTAGAATTTGCTCAAATTTAAATAAAGAATGATAAATACAGCTACAAACAGAATTATTTCACTTCAATTATGATTAGACTTATCTTAAAGTTTTGTTTTCAACTAACTTTAAGCTTTTTCTTAATATATATTATATATATTGTACATATTATTAACTACGTAGAAATGTGCAGATTTCGTTACTGACAATAAACTTTAAACAACAACAGAAAAGAGTTGATGATAACTTGGCTAAATAAACGAGCTTTTTAGCTTTTAAAAAGAAAGTTACATAATTTGTTTATCAAAAAATAGTGAAACGTAACAATAATATTTACATAATTTTTAAGGAAATCTCAATACTACTAAATATAATTTACCAACCCATTTATTGGGGTATCAACAATTCCGATAACCCTATTTGTATCTGTGAAGTCAAGGCAATTTTATTGCAAGTATCTATTAAAACATCGACTTTGTGTGTTGGATCAATTCATATTCAATTACAAACAATTGAAGGTATGTCTCACCAATCATTTACTAACGGAAGAGACATGAAAGCATTTATTAGATTTGCCACAGCCTGTGCATTATTTCTCGTACATTATTGTAAAGCCACTGATCAACATTCGGTAATAATAGTAGGCGCAGGATCATCTGGAATAGCCGCGGCTACGAAGCTTTTAGAAAACAATTTCACAGATTTTATAATCTTGGAAGCAGAAAACAGAATTGGTGGAAGAATATTTACCGTTCCGTTCGGTAATGGACTTGTGGATTTAGGAGCCCAATGGTGTCATGGACAAAAGGACAACATTGTTTACGAAATTGTAAAGGACCTGGATGTTTTAAAAGTCGATGATGTTAATTCAATCACCCATCTGTATACAAAATTCTCTGTAGACAAAAATACCAGTGATACCGTAAACAGATTATTTGAGTCAATTTACGAAAATATGGAAGAAGACCCAAACGCAGCTTCTCTTCACGACTATTTCGTCAAAAGGTTTGTAAGCAAAATAGATGTTGTTCTTTAAGTATTTAGTAACATACTATTACTAGCTTTGCCTGACAGTAACTTTTCAGAAAAATTACGATGAAAGAAAACGGGTAGAATCTACAAAATTTCAAACGATTCTTATTTTTCTTAAGTTTTGATGAAAGAACTTCATAAATATATATACCATTATTAATATTTATTACAAAACTAGGTTTTACACGGGGTTTCGCTTGCGTTGAAGATCATCGACGACCATATGAAGCTAATTTTTCTGTCCCTCGGGAACAGTATTTGTTTTCTGAATAAAAGATACCCTATGTCCTTTATTGTACCCTTGACAATGTATGCACAAAATTTCATTACAATTGGTGGAGTAGTTAAGGTGTGAAATGGTAGCAGACAAACAAACAAAATTGGTTACAGTGGATTTCATTTAATTCAATCCTTCGTTTGTAGATACAATAACAGTATTAATGAATTGTATTCTGACAAACCGGAGATTCTACAATATGCAAAAGACGCTACAAACTTATACCTCGGTGCAATATGTTCTCTGGAAAGTAGTTTTGACGTGTCTGACATTTCAACGCAAAGCGAATACCAAATATGCGAGGGAGATCAATCCCTACAATGGAATGGGAAAGGATACAAAATATTTTTGGATATATTAATGAAAAAGTATCCCAATCCGAACGAGAGTCTTCCCATCGATGATAAAATTTTATTAAACAAAGAAGTTACAAATATAAATTGGCAAAACAGTTTTCAACCAAATTCATCGAAATCCGAGGTGAAATGTTCAAATGGAGAAGTGTATTACGCGAATCACGTTATTGTAACGGTGTCTCTTGGCGTTTTGAAAGAAAATGGTAGCACTATGTTTACTCCAAAATTACCAAATGAAAAAATTAAAGCGATTGATGACATCGGTTTCGGAGCTGTTATGAAAATATATCTTTTGTATGAAGAAAAGTGGTGGCCGGAAAATTTGGGTTCTTTGAGTTTTGTTTGGTCTGAAGAAGAAAGAGAACGTTTAAAACATGTAAGAATCACCATTTAATCTTATAATTTATTACTCCAAGAAAATTCCCAAAATAAGTCTATCAAATTTATCCCAATCTACCACAATAACTGAAAGATTTATTCAAAACCACTCCGATATTTATTTCGTTCATTAGTAAATATCTTTGTATAAACTTGGGGTGGAGGGGTATTNTAAAATAAATGTTACCTATCACCAAACTTATTAATGATCTACTGGTTTTAATTTCATTTGGGGTATTACAAATTAAAGGTCTTTATCTGGTGTATCTTCTTATCGTATTGTAATTTCAGAATTAATGAACCGATTTTTAAACGTGTTGGATAATTGTGTTCCTAGAAGCAGCCTTTTTCAAGAACTCAAACACCTACCCTCCGATTTTTTCATAATTTGGATTATTTTATCCGATCTCCATGGAATGAAGTTTTCGCCACGATTGTTTATTTACTTTTTACAAAGACGATTTTTTATTTTGACAAAAAGATGTTTATATAAAAAAAGTACCCGAATGTCTTTCTTCCTGCCCAGATGCAATTCTGTCTCGGTAACCGTTGTGAAGTGCTAACATAAATTCCCTTTCGAAATCGTTAAAAGGTAAGCTTTTAAAATTAGGTCCGCATGTAGAAGTAGGACCACAGGGTTTGCGCCAACAAGCGGTGTTTGGAACCGAGGTTGTTGGACACTGATAATCAGATCTGCAGTAATAGTTATCCTCATAGGGCAACCTGCATCTTCCTTTTGTAGGATTAAGAAGTTTCTCTCTCACTTCTTCTAAACCACCATTGCATAATCTAAACTTTATTATTACGAATACGGCAAAAAGTACTAGTAAAAGTTTCATTTTTCATTTAACTGTTTTACAATAAGTTGACAACTTGAATGACTTATGCTATTGCCATACACAGTGGCGTACATGCCACTGTCCTTTTCTGCAAAATCAAAATCATATTTTAGTTGGTCAAAACTTTTTTAAAACGGAGTAAACATTTGTGTGATTCTATTCAATATTGGAAGCAATATAAACAAAATTTTAAGGAGTTCATAAGTTTCTGGTAACTTTGATAACATTTTGTGTTATATTGGCATAACAAATTTCATTCCTGCAAGTACCCCAAGTCACTTCTCTGATCTTTCAAGGTAAATAAACTATTTTGACAATTAAAACGGGTGACAAAGGTAAATAAGGAAACATATAGAATTATTTGTTGCTGAACTGAACAAACAATAACATAAAGATAGAAAAACTATATCTCAATCACTTCAAAGAGAAAAATATAATCGTACTCCATCTTCGCAGCTGGTGATACAATGCAAACACCACTATTAGTCTAAAAAAACTCCAGTATTTAAAAAACGAGAAAATGCCTGCAAGGTTTCCTTAAAAGATATTTTATACTTAAGTAAATGTAGACAATTAAGTAGCTACTACAAAAATGTATTTATTTGAAAAAAAACTTCTAAAAATCTATTTTGAAATGACAAATCAAAAAAGTATTTGCATTTTGTATTTAAAAACTTTTAAAAAACCATTTTGCACATTTCTACAGGTTTTCAGGGTTTATAAAGCGATAAAAATAATTTTGGCACTTTATTTTTGAAATACACTGTATCTTGTGCAAATAAAATTCATTTAATTAGTGATAGTAGTCTGTCAGCTTCTCGAAATCCTGTTTCAATTGCCCCATGGACTGTTCCGTAATAAACGGAATGAGTGGCTTCCCCAGCAAAGAGTACTACGGGCTTGCTATTATTGTCACAAATAGGTGCAGCTAACGTTTCGTTGATTAGAGTTCGACTGGTATGAGATTTTAATGATTGATAGGAGTAAGTGCCTCTAAAGTAGGGATTTGAACGCCATTTGGACCTAAAAAATTCCATCAGGTGACTGCACGGTGAGTGTCGCACCTATGGTGAAATACAAACCGTAAAATTTCACTAGGAGTCGTCGGTGTATACTTGTCGCCTAAAAATTTTTCAATAAGGAAATTTATTCCGGAAAGCACTTCTTCGTCCGTTTTCTGCTCTATACTTGGGACATTATCGTGTGAAACAAAAAAGCACAGGACATTCGGATTACTTTCCAAAATGAATAAATAGAAAATATCCATAATCCAAATATCTCCCTTCTAAAAACAATTTTGTATTTTGTACTTTGTCCAAGGTCCCAGTTAGGACGGAAAGGGAATAGTCGGGATATAAAGCAGAGGGTAGCGCAGGGTCGAATTGTCTTCAATAAACAGAAGACACTTCTATGCTCGCAAACGATTAATTTAGAAGTTCGAGAAATATTATTAAAGGTGCGAGCGACGCTGTACGGGTGCGAAACATGGACGGTGGGCGTGGCGGACGAGCAAAGGTTAGAAGCGTTCTAAATGTTGTGTTATAGGCGAATTATGAGGATACTGTGGATAGAGAAGATTCGAAATGAAGAGGTATTAAAAAGAATAGGAGAACAGAGCAATCTATGGAAGTCAATAGGTTGGTAGGACACCTTCTCAGGCATGAAGGTCCAGTCAGAGACAGAAACAGGAATTAAGAGTAGAACAAACAGAATAGCTCAAACCCCCAACGCCAAAACACGACACTGTAGCTGTCCGAAGCACTTTTCGGTAACAAAGTTACCTTCTTCAGGGACTGAAGTTTACTTGAAGTAGAAGACGTAAACTTCAGTCCCTGAAGAAGGTAACTTTGTTACCGAAAAGTGCTTCGGACAGCTACAGTGTCGTGTTTTGGCGTTGGGGTTTTGAGCTATTCTGTTTGTTCTACAACAACCGCCAAAGTTTTTCCAATGTTCATATTTAGGAATTAAGAGGAGTAGAGGTAGACCTAGATTACATTACTGTTCGCTATGGGTTGTTCTAGTTTTAGGGAAATGCGAAGATTAGTTCAGGATAGGAAGGAGTGGAGTTGCGTGTCCGACCAGTCTTAGGACTGACAACCTTATGATGTTGACTTTGTCCAACAAGGGCTAAGTTGGTATACTCAGTTCAAGTCCACTTACATTTCTCAAAACTTCACGATCTTCTTCACTCCATACAAAACCACAACCTTTGAAATTGTCAGACCACCATCGTTCTTCATATAATAAAAACACTTTCATAATTGCCCCAAAACCAATATCTTCAACGGCTCGTCTTTTGTCAATCGGTAAGGGAGGTGTAAACATTTCGTCAACCTTTGCCTTAAGTACCCCAACCGACGGCGTCACAACAACATACTGACCTCCATAAACACTTCCATCAGCACATTTAACTACAACTGATCCATCTTTGTTATCATTTCTCCATTGTATATTCTCGACTTCTTTTTCAAAGAGGATTTTGTCGCCGATGGGCAAAGGATTGTCAGGATTAGGAAATTTGTTCATTAACACGTCCAGAATGGTTTGGAAACCTTTACCGTTCCAAGTTAACATTTGGTCACCCTTGCACTCTTCGTAAGAGCAGCCTGTCGAAACGTCGTACACAGATAGAGTTCCTTCAAGGCTGGCTATCATGTGAAGAAAGAATACCTCGGCATTAAGCGCAAACTGCTTCAATGACTGATTGTCGTGGTATTTAGTCTCAACAGCCTCAACATAACTAAAACACGGAGGTTCTTGTGGATGATTTCAACTAACGTTTTAAGCAATGGAATAAATGCTCAAAATGAGGATCAAGGTTAAAAGCATTCAAGATGGCATTAAGTCTTAATCCTGATCATTGTTACTATCAGTACGTCACTTTCATTATCATTACAATATTCTTTAAAGTTTTTAAAAACCAACAAGGTTCTAATTTACAGTCAAAATTCTTTATTCACAGGGATACGTTCCATAATATGCCGCGAATACAGAAACCGTGGATATGGAATAGTAATTAGTATGGAATCATAGAGGATACGTTCTAAGGTTCCGAAATAAAACCAATATGTATCCAAATAAAATCAATGTAATGATAAATTCGCAATTCAAATTCAATTTAATCGTTATAAACACCTTGAGGCAAGAGTTTAAAAAATTTAATGATTTTTTCTTGTTTTGAATTTTGAAATTAGTCCACTCGGTAATTCAATTTAATCGTTATAAACACCTTGAGGCAAGAGTTTAAAAAATTTAATGATTTTTTCTTGTTTTGAATTTTGAAATTAGTCCNCAGCACTACTTACTTATTCTATTTTTACATAACTCTTGCGACTAGGATTTAAATAATTGGCCAACTAATTCCCTGGTTATTTTAGAAAAAAGGAGTTCGATGAAAGATATAAAGAAAATTATTTTAGCGATTGCATATCTATTTTAGTATATCATGCACTTTACAGTGTGAACTTTTGTCTGTTACCATACAAAAAATTAGATATTGATCTCGCAGCGTCAAATCACAATGTTTAGAATAGAAACCCATGTTTCCGTAAAATTCACACTAAGCACGAGCCGTCTATTGCGGTCAATCCCCCTAATAAATGACACCAAATCCTTTTCTGCGAATAATGAAATTTTTAACCGCGAATACAGGAGCAGGATTGCAATTTTTTTTACCTACAAAAAATGAAAACGCGAATAACGAAACCGTGAATAAGGAACTTTTACTGTATAGAGTTTTCACTAATACAGTCGTTTCGAGTAGTTGGGAAAACGTTTTTTTATTAAATAATATAAAATAGTGTCTATGTATCTTTTAACCAAAATAGTAATGCGTACTTACTATTTCGAAAAATAATCACCCATACTAGTTATTTCCACAGTATCCTGAGCCTGTTCGTATATTTGAAAAAATAATTCGGTCAATTCTGCGTTAACCGACTCGTTAATTCCTTTGAAATGTGTTTGAGAATATTGTAACTGAAACGGCAAAAACTGTGACGAATCGTGCTTTAATACGTCGTAATCTTTTATCAAATCATAGACTATATTTCTTTCTTCTCCATGACACCATTGGGCTCCTAAATCTACCATACCATTCCCAAATTTTTTGCTGAAAACTCTTCCACCGATTCTATCTTGAGCTTCCAAAATGATAAAATTCGAAAAGTCATTTCGTAATAAACGGGTTGCTGTGGCAATACCGGCTGCTCCTGCACCCACTATTATAACTCCTGGCGATCTTGAATCTCTTGAAATGATACATAGAACTGAATAAGTCCGCAAAAAAAAGTTAAACAAGTACAAACTGAAACCGCGATAATGATAATGTTAACAAAAAAGTTGTTTATAACTTAAACACAGCTTTATAAAAATTTCCACATTAATATAAACTGCAAGCAACTAATAAATATCGCAAAAATTTATGCTGTACAACAAATATTGTTCGCTTTAAATTGTTTTTAAAAAAATATATTTCCGAAATCGTTGTTTTCAATTAATAATTGCAAAAGATAAACTAGAACAAAAAACAATCCAATTGTTACTAAAGATTCTGTAAAATGGGTTGCATACGATGAGCATTAAATACTTTTGAAATATTTCAATCAAAATAAAACTACCATTACTGTTATTTAGTTTTTCGTAAAAATAATTACATCTAAAATATTACGAAATAACTAACTTGGTAAAATTATGTAAGCAATTAGGTTAATGGGCAATTTTTATTCGGATGTTTAATAGACAAATGTATATTGACGTTCTCTGCTTCACATAGTGACTGAAGAATATAAATATAGCATTGAATAAATCAAAATAGTAAAATACGTTGCTTACTCCATGTCCACGGTTCAATACTCCGCACACCGCACGCGCATCCGCGCACTATACGTCGCTTTCAACTTTTACTGTGATCAATACTCAATAGTTTTTTAAATTGTCCTTAACCATCTCATCTATAACCTAAGTTTTACCTCGTACAGGATTAGATACCCAAGTATCCACCGAAATTCCGTATTATTTTCTTTTTCAAACAGAGCTAGTATCTTAACTCCGATGTATTATGATAATATTAATGCAATTAGGTACTTAGCTGCCTGGCTATTTTTATATTACGATACAAGCAATTAAGTACATACAATACTAATTGTTTCAACCTTACAAC
>NW_020439081.1:736810-761563 GCF_000699045.2 Agrilus planipennis
TATATATATTGTACATATTATTAACTACGTAGAAATGTGCAGATTTCGTTACTGACAATAAACTTTAAACAACAACAGAAAAGAGTTGATGATAACTTGGCTAAATAAACGAGCTTTTTAGCTTTTAAAAAGAAAGTTACATAATTTGTTTATCAAAAAATAGTGAAACGTAACAATAATATTTACATAATTTTTAAGGAAATCTCAATACTACTAAATATAATTTACCAACCCATTTATTGGGGTATCAACAATTCCGATAACCCTATTTGTATCTGTGAAGTCAAGGCAATTTTATTGCAAGTATCTATTAAAACATCGACTTTGTGTGTTGGATCAATTCATATTCAATTACAAACAATTGAAGGTATGTCTCACCAATCATTTACTAACGGAAGAGACATGAAAGCATTTATTAGATTTGCCACAGCCTGTGCATTATTTCTCGTACATTATTGTAAAGCCACTGATCAACATTCGGTAATAATAGTAGGCGCAGGATCATCTGGAATAGCCGCGGCTACGAAGCTTTTAGAAAACAATTTCACAGATTTTATAATCTTGGAAGCAGAAAACAGAATTGGTGGAAGAATATTTACCGTTCCGTTCGGTAATGGACTTGTGGATTTAGGAGCCCAATGGTGTCATGGACAAAAGGACAACATTGTTTACGAAATTGTAAAGGACCTGGATGTTTTAAAAGTCGATGATGTTAATTCAATCACCCATCTGTATACAAAATTCTCTGTAGACAAAAATACCAGTGATACCGTAAACAGATTATTTGAGTCAATTTACGAAAATATGGAAGAAGACCCAAACGCAGCTTCTCTTCACGACTATTTCGTCAAAAGGTTTGTAAGCAAAATAGATGTTGTTCTTTAAGTATTTAGTAACATACTATTACTAGCTTTGCCTGACAGTAACTTTTCAGAAAAATTACGATGAAAGAAAACGGGTAGAATCTACAAAATTTCAAACGATTCTTATTTTTCTTAAGTTTTGATGAAAGAACTTCATAAATATATATACCATTATTAATATTTATTACAAAACTAGGTTTTACACGGGGTTTCGCTTGCGTTGAAGATCATCGACGACCATATGAAGCTAATTTTTCTGTCCCTCGGGAACAGTATTTGTTTTCTGAATAAAAGATACCCTATGTCCTTTATTGTACCCTTGACAATGTATGCACAAAATTTCATTACAATTGGTGGAGTAGTTAAGGTGTGAAATGGTAGCAGACAAACAAACAAAATTGGTTACAGTGGATTTCATTTAATTCAATCCTTCGTTTGTAGATACAATAACAGTATTAATGAATTGTATTCTGACAAACCGGAGATTCTACAATATGCAAAAGACGCTACAAACTTATACCTCGGTGCAATATGTTCTCTGGAAAGTAGTTTTGACGTGTCTGACATTTCAACGCAAAGCGAATACCAAATATGCGAGGGAGATCAATCCCTACAATGGAATGGGAAAGGATACAAAATATTTTTGGATATATTAATGAAAAAGTATCCCAATCCGAACGAGAGTCTTCCCATCGATGATAAAATTTTATTAAACAAAGAAGTTACAAATATAAATTGGCAAAACAGTTTTCAACCAAATTCATCGAAATCCGAGGTGAAATGTTCAAATGGAGAAGTGTATTACGCGAATCACGTTATTGTAACGGTGTCTCTTGGTGTTTTGAAAGAAAATGGTAGCACTATGTTTACTCCAAAATTACCAAATGAAAAAATTAAAGCGATTGATGACATCGGTTTCGGAGCTGTTATGAAAATATATCTTTTGTATGAAGAAAAGTGGTGGCCGGAAAATTTGGGTTCTTTGAGTTTTGTTTGGTCTGAAGAAGAAAGAGAACGTTTAAAACATGTAAGAATCACCATTTAATCTTATAATTTATTACTCCAAGAAAATTCCCAAAATAAGTCTATCAAATTTATCCCAATCTACCACAATAACTGAAAGATTTATTCAAAACCACTCCGATATTTATTTCGTTCATTAGTAAATATCTTTGTATAAACTTGGGGTGGAGGGGTATTGAAAGAGGAGGTCCCCACCACCACTGTACCGTAAAAAGTTCGTGACGGTCTCGTCCCCATAAAAAGTTATAGGGGTTCAAAGTTAATAAATATGCCAAACTAATACATAAAAATATTGAGAAAGAGAACATTATTTAAATATCTTTATCAATAGGGTAGGTTAGGTTATCGAGTTTTGTTCAAGTGACCACCCTCTTTCGATCCCTCACTCCCACCCTCTTGAAAATAATCTTTTTATTGAATTTTATTTGAATTATAGTGTATGAAAATTGTCTTTCAACCCCCATAACTTTTTAAGGGGATAAGACCGCCGCAAATTTTTTATGGGTTTTTACTCAGGTAACCACCCTCTTTCGACCACCCCTACCCCCACCACCATATAACTCCCTTAACTTTTTATGAGTTGAGACTGTCACGAACTTTTTGTGGGGGAGACCTCCTCTTTCGATCCCACCCACCCCCACAACCTTCGGGGGCGATTAAATATTGTCATGTTGTCTTCTAAATCTAAATATTTAGGAGGGTCTTCNAATGAAAAATATTGAGAAAGAGAACATTATTTAAATATCTTTATCAATAGGGTAGGTTAGGTTATCGAGTTTTGTTCAAGTGACCACCCTCTTTCGATCCCTCACTCCCACCCGCTTGAAAATAATCTTTTTATTGAATTTTATTTGAATTATAGTGTATGAAAATTGTCAACTTTCAACCCCCATAACTTTTTAAGGCTGTAAGACCGCCGCAAATTTTTTATGGGGTTTTACTCAGGTAACCACCCTCTTTCGATCCCCCCTACCCCCACCACCATATATCCCCCATAACTTTTTATGGGGGTAAGACCGTCACAAACTTTTTGTGTGGGAGACCTCCTCTTTCGATCCCACCCACCCCCACAACCTTCGGGGGTGATTAAATATTGTCATATTGTCTTCTAAATCTAAAAATATTTAGGAGGGTCTTCGATGGTATTTAAATATCTTATCTTTAATAACAATAAAAGGAAATGAAAACGTTGTGTGTCTGTGGATTGCCGGCCAAGATGTACCTAAAATTGAAAATCTTACCGACGGTGAAGTCTTATCAGGAATTAAATACGTTTCAGATTTATTTTTAAAGCCAAAATATAGAAATGTGACGAAACCTTCAAAGATTTTACGGTAAGTAATATCAGAATTTCGTTCATAGATGTGATAGCGGAAATTTTATGGTCAATTTTTTAACCCTAAGTATAACTAACGCCTTTCAGACAAACCTTAAAATACAAATCTAAATCAGTAGATAGAATATGGTAATTTTAAATTACCCTGATGTGAAATGTTTGTGAAGTCTTAGAATGTATTTCGGGGTTTATGTAAAGTTTCAATTTATTAATTCAATTAAAAAAATTAACATATTGGTTATATCGACCAAAACCATAGGTCCCAGCTGAATGCTACATGACTTCCCTTGTAATGAATACCGCTTTTTACAACATCGCCTTTAAAAACATATTTTTATTTTTTTCTATTGTAATTCCTTAAACAAAACATACATACAGTAAAACCAAAGACAGGTTTCATGTATCTCTTCGTTCGGTTCATTTATGGACTTTTTCGTAGACGAATTTGTACCTTAAAAACATTACCGGTTATTACAATCAAATATTAGCGGTCCCTTCGATGCCGTTACAACAGATTTTTGACTGTACGCAGATAACAATTTATTGTATTTTAGTACGAAATGGCTGTCATATCCACATTTTCGAGGAACATATTCTTACGATTCCGTTAAAATGCGTAAAAATAAAATAAGTCGTGGTGACTTATCTGAACCATTAATTCACCCTGTTACAAACGAACCCGTTGTCTTGTTTGCTGGAGAGGCTATGAATCGTTATCACTATTCAACAGTGCATGGTGCTACTGAGACCGGATTTCGTGAAGCCGAAAGGATACTTCAAATATATAAAAAAAATGTATTCTAAAGCAACTGAATGTAGGTATTGAACTCATTAAAAAAGTTTTGTAACTTTTAGATAATTAATTTTGAAATATTTTTAAACACCCTCGGTTTTAAATTAAAATATTATTATAGATATAAGATTTGAAGTCTTTGTTGTAAATATAACTAGAAATTACTGTTATGATAATCAACTTTCATTCATTCAAATTAGTTAAATCAACCAAATCGTGTATTTTTTTGTTGAAGACACTGATAATAAACACGTTGAAATTCTACCTGATATTATAAATGCGAATGTTACTATTTCACGCTTTAACTACTGAATCGATTATCATCAATTTTTGTAAACACATTGTCAGGGATGCGGAAAAGGACATAGGGTACCTTTTATCCGGAAAAATATTTTTTTTTGTATCCGAGGGCCACTAAAATTTCTAGTATCGCAAAGTGTATATTTTGACTAGAAAATTAGAAACCTCCTAATGATTCTGCTCAATTTATCAATATATTGTATTTTTTATGATCTTTAACGCGCATTTAGGACATCAATGCGAGCGAAGCCTCGGGTAAAAGTTTGTAATAAATAATTTGAACTAACTGTACGATTTTGAAAAATACCTACCGAACAGAATAAAAATATGAAGAGAAATTGGTCAGATCACATATAAAATGTACAAAACATAAAGGGTAATGATTAAATGTTGTGTTGGAAAACTATAATATTGTTATCAGAGATCTTCTGAAAACTTCAAGTTCAACAACAAACCATTTGTGAATAAAAAACAAGTGTGAGAAACTAACATACGCCAATAATTTCGATATCTGATTATCTTAAGATCATCTAGTTTTTTTTTGTGTCGATTTTATATACTTTTACATCTAAAACAACACGCGTATGATTCTGAAAACGATAACAATACATACAAAACCCGAAAAGTCAACTGTCGCCTCCTAGTTTAGTCATTTCTGTTGGCGTTGAATGTTGAGGGATGAAACAATGATACAAAATAATAAAACATATTTGAAAGATGTTGTGGGCCTTGCACTGAGGCTGGGACAAATATTCGGAGTTTGTCCATTATATCTACCAAAAGATGGAACAGCTATACCAGAATCGAGCAAATGGCGAATAGTCTACGGTTTAATAGTACTGATTGCGTATGGAATTACCTGTCTGCCCATAATTTTTGAAACTCATGCCCATATCACCGATTCCAAATTAGGATCGATACTGTGGACCTTCGTCGATGTGCCTATGAATCGATTTTTGGGCATACTGGTCTTACTGACTGGCATAATACAACGACAACGTATCATAAGAGCATTCAAATGCATTTCCGAAGTGGATGAAATTCTAAAACCGTTTGGAATAAGGAAAAGTATGTATTCGAAAACCTACAAATATTGTATAAAAGTAATTGTGTTCGGACTGATGGCATGTGTGCTAACTTCGCTTCTATGCATCCATGACTTCATGAGTAATTTCTGTGAAACGCTTACAACATTGCTCCTGTACGCTACCATCGGGCAGCTTCTGGTTTATCTACGGCTGATAAAAGAGCAGTCGAAGTTTCTGAACGCCATGGTCACAAATTTTCAGACAAAAATGGTCTTTAAAGAAATTCCGTGGTGTAACAAAACCATCTTGGCTGAAATTGTACCAGTGATCCATTATAAATTAAACGATGCGGCACAAGAAATTAATCAAGCGTACATGATATTCTTTTTTACCCTCGTTACTCAGACACTGCTCGGAAATTTATTTGCATTGTTCGGCAGCTACCAGTTACTATTTGGGGGAAGAGAGAAAAGAACTGCGTGGGATGCAACCCTCACCGTTTATTCTTACTCAAATTTAAGCGTCTTCTTGTTGGTGTTCCTTATCAAAATTTTGACTGGATGTTCTGATGTTGCCGAAGAGGTAAGTGATCACGATTTATTTTTAATTTGTGCATTAGTTCCTTGAGACAATCTTATTTTTGTCTCCATTCGAAATTTGGATTGAGTATGCGAAAGTTAAATTATCAAAAATTTCCATAAAATACTTAATTGTAGTATTGAAGCTAAGAAGCAAATTCCTAATTGTTCCCATATATCGTTAATTAACAATTTCCAGCCGATTTTAAACTTTATATTAAACAGTATGCCCACATGGATTATTATAATTCACAAAGCAATAAAAAGCAAGTCGTAACAATAATAAAACATTTTTACTTACCTACCTACAATACCTATTGCAAACAAAGTTTTTTATTCTGCTTTAGCAGTGTTTACAATTTTTTTTTAAGAAATTTATTAATTTTCAGTCAATGCACAATTAGTCTCCAAAAGAAGACTTCTTTTTTTCTTGTAATTTAATGATAAAATCCTCTTACTAATTAAAACACAGTTTTAAAGTAAGAATTTTATTCATCTACTTCAGACATATTATTGGTTTCATCTATTTACATTCTGTTCTATCGAAAGAGAAAAAAATTACTTTATTGCAAAGGCCTCCTGTTGGATTTGATAATTAAGGGGTCAACGTGATGTTTACTAAGAATATGAGAGATTTTTTCTAATAGCACATGAAATAATACTATTTCAGGTGGCTCATCTCGAAGGACATATTTACAAGGAGTAATTTTTCTTCTTTTTTATCACAAAGAAACATGTTTTACAAAGAACATTACAAATGTAAATTAACTAATACAAACGTATTTTTATGGCAAAATTACATTTACTTAAATAAATGCATGATTAATTTTATCATGAAAATGAACTGGAAAAGACAGACAGCTAAAATTAACAAGTTAAAAACTAATGAAAGTGGAATATGGATAGGTACCCATCTGGTTTATACGTATTCTTGTATGTGTAATTGATTTAATTGTCCCTTTTTCGTAACAACTACCCCATCAAAACCAATTAAATTTATGTTTATATTATTATCAACCACCTCTTCAAGGGAAAACAGAAACATCTTTGAAAATATTGTTCTGTGAATGATGCACCGTTTAAAATGTACTCTATAACAACGGTGGGCAACCTAGGTCCCGCGGGCTAACTCTAGTCCGGGAGACCATTTTAAAGAATAATTTTTTTTTTTAATCAAAAATTCTTAATCAACGTAACTAATATAATCTGTTGTCTTTATTCGTAATCTAGTATTATAATAATAATAACAAAGACTGTTAATGTTGCAACTAATTTTGCAAAATAAAGGTGGATAGGTCTAATAGAACCGAGCACCTTCCTTTATATGTTTAATACCTTAAACACGGGATTGTGGACAAGAAGGTTAAGCCACTTACGTCCGTTATTTTACCTTCTAAATATAGTAAATAAAGAAAACTTATAAGTAACAAGAATTTGTCAATTTTCTACTCCAACCAGCGTACTTAAAGTAAACCTTCAACTGGTCCCCACTACACAAAAGGTTGCCCACTCCTGCTCTATAGTAGATGTACTTAATACGTATACATAAGATTTTTTATTTTCTGTTTTTTCATTTTTTTATTCCCTCCCGCCTCCACTTTCTCTTTTTATTAATTTTATTATAAATGTTGTTTCATATCTATCATAAATTGCGGAGTACCCTTTTCTATTAACCTCAATTTAGACCTTAAATACAATTATTTATTACGTATTGTATCTACTTCTTCTTTAATTATTATTTCACAAATCATTTTTAATGTTAATCATACATAATCTTGTAACCTGAAATTACTATTATTTTATTTCAAATGTTTTTTCTTATCTATCACAAAATGGGAAGTACCCTTTTCTATTCATCTCAATTTAACCTTAAATACAATTATTTATTACGTATTGTATCTACTTCTTCAATTATTATTTCACAAGCATTTTCAATATTAATCATAAATATTACTTTAACCACAAATTACTATTATTACTACCTGAGGTACCTTTTTCAAGTACAATTTAATGGAAAATCTACCAGAACCGATATTCAGATCAACTTTTAGTTATAACTATCAGCATCAACAAGGGCATCCTGTCTAACTTAAATCTATTCTACAACCTCAGGTATAAATAAATCTGTGCAGTTGCACAGTTCTTTATGAAGATATTAAGTATTTATTATCAAAGAACCAATTAGTTATTTATCAGTAAACGGCTTACCTATCACAAGAGGGAAATCGTTCATTATCTAATAAATACGTAACTAGATCAAGATCTTTCTTTTTTTTTATTGGTCCCACCCACCTCCACATTCACCTTATTTTATACCATCTTATACTTCTGTATGCTATTTTAATCGTTATACCATTATTTATCGGCTTTTAAAGACGTGCCTAAGAATATTGGGGAATGTACCAACAATAAAATCTTACTCATCAACTTTCACACTGCAAAACCCTTATTGCAGTTTTTTTTTTTTTTATAATCTAACATCTCATTGCCTACATATTTATACTCGACTAGTTTAAAAAAAAACTTGATTAGACATTTATGGGTTTCAAAATTTAGCAGGAACAACAAAAATAAGTTTTCATTTCGAATTCTAAATATTTATCTTATCGGCGCTGGTTAAATGGCCCAGTGAGAGCGCAGGGGCCGCCAGATTGTAACTATATTTCAATATTATTTTTTTAAATTTAACTTGTAGAATTCGTGTTTTCTATGTTTTGGTTATGTTTATTTATTATTATTTACGCCCCTCTTGTCTTTATATGTATCCTGTGTTTTAGTTTTTATCGGTATGATAATTTCTGGGGGGACCGTTACGAAGAATAATTAGCATTTAAGGGAGAAATCTTCAGATTAATTTTACCATTACCTAATGCTTATAACATTATATGATATACACCAACAGAGATAATTACTTTTAATTTATGAATAGGCTTTGAACTATTAACGTACAAAAGAACTGTGTCACTAAAAATATACTATTCCTCACCTGCACTGCAAATTTTGTGTTTCGTAGGCCCTCCCACCACCACTTTCATTTATTTATTGTTCAGTTTTTACCACAACCTTTCAACTCTTTTGGTTTTCTTTCTTATTGATTACCCTAATCTACTTGTTGATTTTTTTTACCATTTATTATCCAACATATTGTTTTTTTCTGTAATCTTGTGTTATTTCTTCAACTTTGATATCATTATTAGGTACCTTTCTTAGCTATTGATTACCCTAAACGTTGCATTTATCTCCTACTCTGTTCGATAATTTTTATCGAAGACACTACATTTTGTTTTCACTATTTACCTTATTAAACATTGATTTTATCCAACTCATTCCTTTTTTTTTTTTGGACGATAAACCCAGCCTATTTGTCTAATTTGTAGACATTACCCTTTTTCTTCACTTTTACTCTTCTTAACTGTTAAGATTTGACTAGGGACTTTGCTTTTTTTTATTATCATGGATGTTATTATTCATATATTTTGCTCGTCATAACAGTTTATCATGAATTTGTCGATTACTCTTTCATACCTCTTTAATTTTTGCTATAAAATAAAATTAACTACTCTTTAACATTAGTTACTCTTAGATGCAATTCTGTTTTCACTAAATCTTAAACTACGGAGTTTTTAGTATGAATAATTAAATAAGATATGTAGAATATCACTGCAAATTTTGTTTTTTTTTTTGTAGGCCCTCCCACCACCACTACCGTTTATTTTAAGTTCGTTTTTATTTCATTTATTTATCGATCATTTTTTACCGTCAACCTTCGATTTTCCTTCTCATTGATTATCTATAAAGCATTGTTTTTTTTTTTTAAGTTTAACCCCGTTTATTTGTTTAACGTTTACCGTACTAGTTTTTTCATTATTTACCTTCTTGACCATTGATTTATCCGAATCATTGCTTTTTTCTAACAATAAACCCTACCTACTTGTCTAATTTGTAGACACTACTCTTTTTTCAGTATTACCCGTCTTAACTGTTGAGTTTCGACTTTACTTTGTTTTGTTCACCATAGATGTTATTATCCATATATTTTACTCATTGTAACTATTCAGTATTTATTATTAACAAATTTTTGTCGATGACTCTTTCATACCTATTTAATTTTTGTTATAAACGTTACTCTTTCTTACTTTTGCAATTAACATTAATTACTCTTAGATGCAATTCTGTTTTCACTAAATGCTAAACTACGGAGTCCTTTCGTATGTTAACAAGATATGTAGAATAACACTGCAAATTTTGTATTTTTGTTTGTTGGCCCTCCCACCACCACTTTCATTTATTTATTGTTCAGTTTTTACCACAACCTTTCAACTCTTTGGTTTTCTTTCTTATTGATTACCCAAGACATTGCTTTTTTCTAAATGTAACCCTGTTCTATTTGTTTGATTTTTACCGTACACACTATTATTCATTCATTGTTTACCTTGTTAACTGTTGTTGTTGATTTATAACGAATATGTTGCTTTTTTTATATTACCCTGACCTACTTGCTCAATTTCTTCCGTAAACACTATTATTTCTTCATTATTACCTTGTTAACTGTAGATTTATTACCCAACGCACTGTTTTTTTGTTCTATTTATTTAATTTTACCTTATATGCTATTCTGTTTTCATTATTACCCTTTTTAACTATTGATTGCCGAAGACATTGTTTTTATATATTACCCTGTTCTATTTGTCTAATTTTTATCGTAGATACTATTATTTATTAATTGTTTAACATCTTAAATTAAAATTTATTATGAAGATATTGCATTTTATGTATTACCCTGACCTACTTGTTTCATTTCTACAGTGGAAACTAATATTTTTTCACTATAATCCCTCTTAACTGTACATTTATTACCGAAGGCATTGCCTTTCCCTTCTATTTATTAGATGCAATTCTGTGTTCACTTTTACCCTTCCTACCTATTGATTACCCAAGCTATTGCTTGTATCTCTTGGTATACCCTGGTCTATTTGTTTAATTTTTAGCGTACACTATTATTTTTTGACCATTATCCTTCTTAACTTTAAATTTATTACCCAAAGCATTGTTTTTCTCTACTATTTATCTAATTTTAGCTTAGATGCTAATCTTTTTTTCACTATCACCCTTCTTTATTACTGATTTTACCCAAGACATTACTTTTATCGGTTAGAGGTCGTTCATAAAATACGTTCGCAAATAAGGGAGAGGGAGGTGTATTGCTTATCGTGACAAGAAATAATAAAGAGAGTGGGATGGTCTAAGAAAAGGTGACATTTGTAGTTCATCAATTTTATTTAATGTTCTTCTTAACTCGGCAGTTCTTAAAATTTTTCATTACGATAGAAAGTTAGGACTGGACTAGCTTTCGTGACGTAATATTTGTTAGCGGGATCACTAAAAGTGTAACTAGGCTGACGAAGGAGAAGGGAGGGGTCCAAAAAGGTTTTCACCTTTGACGAGTGACGTATTTTATGGAGGACCCCTTACCGTATTCTATTTGTTTAATTTTTATCGTAGACTACTATTTTTGTACTATTACCTTCTTAACTGTAGATTAATTACCTAACGCATTGCTATTTTGTTGTTTATTTAATTATACCTTAGATACGATTCTATTTTCAACATTAACCTTCTTAACTATTGGTAGCCCAAGACATTGGTTTTATCTATTACTTTGTTCTATTTGTTTAACTTTTACCGTAGACAGTATTCCTTTCATTTACTGTTTACCTTCTTAACATTTGATTTATTGCAAAAATATTGCTTCTTTTATATCACCCTGATCTATCTATTCAATTTCCATCGTAGACATATTCTTATTTCGCTGTTATCCTTCTTATTTTACCATTATCCTTCTTAAGTATTTATCAATTACTCAAGACTGTAAACCTTCTCAACTATTGACTTTATTCAAGACATTGCTTTTTCCATATCCCTACCCTGTATTGTCCTTCCTAACTGTTAGTTATTATTGCTAATAATAAATCAAGACATTGTCTTTTTTCTATTACCCTGATTGGTTGGTTTTGTTTTAAACCGTACATGTTATATATTCATATGTTCTTACTCATTATAACTTTTCGATACTATCGTGGACCTTTAATATTTCCTTTCGTATATTCTTTCATATGTGCTTACGCATTTATTATAAACGGTACTGTGTTACCTTCGATTATTACCCTATTTTATCTATTCAATTTTTACAATTATAGTACATCTAGTAATAGATAAAATAGCACTATAAATTTGTTTTTTTTTTGTAGGCCCTCCTACCACCACTTCCATTTATTCGTTTTTATTTGTAACTCGATTTCGAAAATGTTTAAGCACGAAGAGATTTGATAGATGTATAAAATGTCAATCAGTTTTGTCTAATAAATGCTCATCGGTAATACATCAATCAATCAATTAATCTATATAACATTGGTTTTCTTTATTCAACCGCTTTATGCAATACCTACATTTTTCAGTTTATAGACACGCTTTTTTATTATTCTTTGCCCCTGTGAGGATTTCTAAGGAGTAAAAATAGAGCAGTATTATTCGCAAGATTTATGCCTAAGTCCTTTAGTTGTTGCAATTTATATGCATTTATTTATTGCATGAATTATTTTACGCTAACACAGTGAGGATTTTTAATTTTTCAAATACTTAACCGATTCGATCGTCACCTGATCGATATTAAAGATTTTATTAATAATTTAATACGACTGAAGATCGACCAAGTATTCGCCTAACGTTATTTAAATTATATGCATTTAAATTTACTTACTTCTTAATGTTTTGTTGATCAGGAGTTCAGACCATTATTTTTCCAAGATGTACTTGATATTATTCACTCATTTCCTTTTAAAAATTACTATGAAAATGCAATATTACGTTAAATTTTTGAGTAATTTCTCATAAAGGAACATAAAAAAAGAAATAAAAAATAATAGACGAATTATTTTAATTTACAAATTAATAATAATTTTATTTTGCAATACACCAAATCCATTTCCTAATTAGAAGTAGAAGTAGAAGACTAATCGTAAGTCATATTTCATACACTTATCATTCTGAACTTTTCTAAACTGCATGCATATTTCTAAAACTTTTTAGGTATAACAACCTTTAGAAATTTAAATGCCACTAATCTCGCTTATCAATCCGCTATTCAATTCAATTTTTAATTTCTACTAATTAGCTAGCTCATAAAAATTAAAGCAATAAGCGTAAGAGTACACTTTCTTCTTTTAAAAGGGCTTCACTTGAAAAGTACACAAACATGAGAAACTGAAGGTATATAATATTTTTAAATCCTTTTTTTTCTGAAAAAGAATTAATTTCTACGTTCGATTTTGATATTTATATTTACAATTTCAAAAACACTAAGAGAAAATTCTATTACCAACTAATTNATAGAATATAAATAGTAATATATAAGAAGTTATAGAATGTTAATAGCATTATTTATATCAGAAAAAAGAGAAGGTTAAAACGTTAGCAAAATTTAATCATTGTTATTGTTGGATATCGCATACAACTAGAAGAAATGGGTCTACCATCGTTTACCATTGTCTTTCGTTATCTAATCTGTAAAGGAATATCATATAAAATATAAATTCAAAAAAGTTCATGAAATATGCATTTAAAATGATCAAAACACATATGTCATGACAAAATTACGATACATCTTAAACCTTCAAAAATCATAAATCATCTACTAAGTAGCTGGCTTATCAAAATAAGAGGACTAAGCATCAATTGTAGAGAATATAATTTCTTCTTAAAAATGTCTCCACTTGCATAGTACACTCATAAACACGAAGAATTGTAGGTAAATAATATTTTTAAATCCTTTTTTAGCGAAGTATCCCATGTTGCTGTTTTATGCTGAAAAAAAAATAATTTCTATGTTCGATTTATGATGTTTATATTTAAAATTTTGAATATTTAGGGCCGAAAACACTAAAAGAAAATCTATTACCGATTAATTTAAGTAGATTCGTTAATTATAACCGTTCATGATAAACGATTATTCAATGTAATTTCCTAAAGGTTAAAAGTATTTCCATTTGGACGGTGCTTAAGATTTATTGTAGAATCCATACGAGAATTAATCGTTTCCTTAATTATGAGTCCATAGAATATTATTTGTTAGAATGTAAATTGCAAAATATCAGAAAATGTAGAATGCTAATAGTATTATATCAGAAAAAAAAGAAAAGGTTAAAGATTACGATTTCTAATAACTACTATAGCTAAGTCATCAAAATAAAACGAATAAGCATTAATTGTAGAGAGTATAATTTCTTCTTTTAAAATATTTTCACTTGAAAAGTACACTCATAAACACAAGAAACTGTAGGTGTGTATAATATTTTTAAATCCTTTTTTAGCGAAGTATCCCATGTTGCTGTTTTATGCTGAAAAAAAAATTAATTTCTACGTCCAATTATGATATTTCTATTTAAAATTTCGAATATTTAGGGCCGAAAATGCTAAGAAAAAAGAATTTTGTTACGAAATAATTTAAGTAGATTTGTTAATTCATGAAGTTAAAGTTGAAACTATTGCCTGATGATCATTGCCTTAGAATTATCCTAGAATCCATATAAGAGTAACTGTCTCCTCAATTTGTAGAGTATTATTTGTAGAATTAAATAGAAATATATCGGAAAAAGTAGAATGTTAATAGCATTCTATTAGAAAAAAGAAAAGGTTAAAACGTTAGAGATGAATTTCTATATTGTATTTAGCAAAATTTTGATCATTATTATTGGATATAGCACGCAACTAGAAGAAATGACTTGCCATTATTTACCATTTCCGTTTGATGTACAATCTGCAAAGAAATACGATACCAAGTGTAAATTTAAACGAAGTTCGTGAAGTTTGCATTTAAAATGGTAAATTATTCAAAACACGTATCTTGTAAGATCTTCAAGATGTTAATGTTATGTACTGTGTTAGGTAATTACTAATATATAACATTTGTTTTTCCTAATCCTCACATTTGTTAAATTTTTGCCATAAATCTTGCTTATATTTTCATTATCCTTTATAACATACGTATTTCGCTTTTACCGAAGATATTCCTTTACCATTCATGTAATAAACATTGTTTTTCCAATTTTTCGTTGCATTGTCTATTTTAAGTTTATTTTAACATAACGTTAACAAATGTTCCGTAAGATAAACATTACCTTTACAATTTTCTATTGTTTTTTATTTTTTAGTCCCACCCACCTCCACTTGCAATATTTCATTTTATATATTAAATACTTCTATTTACAGATCATCTATTAATTTATAGCAGGGTTATACATATTCTTTCGTCGGCAAGAGCCCTGTCCACATACGTTATTTATTTATGCATATGCATTTACCACATATAAGTACACACGGTATCCATTTTGGGCACGTTTTAATATGGAAATCAAATCAGTTTTTCAAAGTGAATTTTCATGGACATTATATTTCTTTTCTATTACCCAATATATTTGTTATCTTTCTTAACTGTTCAGAGATTATCATGGACATTATCCTGATTTTCTATTACTCTTTCGACCTATTTAAATTTTACTATAGGCCCTACTCTTTTTTCGCTATTATCCTTGTTAACTATTCAATTATTAGACATTGTTTTTCCCATTACCCTATTCTATTGTTTTAAACAGCTCTAGATGTGATTCTCTTTTTCACTATTACAATCTTAACCGTTTATTTATACAAAACAATTCTAGTCAACATTCTTTTCTCAGTATTACTCTCTTCCTAACTGTTGAATTGCTACTCAAGACATTGCTTTCGTTAATTACCCAATTCCTTACAAAGGATACCATTTTTATATACCTTCACTCTTTCTAACTGTTCAGTGTTCATCATGGCCATTTTATTTTTTTCTACTACTTTTTCATATGCTACTCGTTTTTGTCTGATGTCATTTTTTTAGTACATTTTACCCTGTTTCATCTGTTTAATAATAACTATTACTATAGGTGCTGGTATATATATGCCTTTGCTCAATGTAGCTGTGCAGTGTTTATCATGAACATTATACTTCCTTTCAGTTATTCTTTCATGCCTGTTTAATATTTATCACAAATGTTAATCTTCTTTTATTGATACTTTTAAAAGAGGTGATGGCTTTTGTGTACCTTTAGTGTTCGACATTAAACATGTTTCTTTTCTATTATTCCTTCATACCTGTTTAATTTTTACCATAAACCTTCTCCTTTTTATTGTTACTCCTATTGAATGACTGTTCAACGCATTGCTTTCATCTATTACCCTGTTCTGTTAAATTGTTGCCACAGATGCTATTCATTAAATACCTTCAGTCTTCGTAACTGTCGAGTGTTTATCATTAACATAATATTTCCTTTGTGTTACACTTTTATGTCTATTTCATTTTTACCATTGACGCTACCCTTTTCTTTCAATGTCACCCTTCTTAACTGTTTCAATAGTTACACAAAACTTTGCTTAATTTCTTATACCCTGTATCGTAGAATAGAGAAACATAAGATTTTTTTTTATAATTACCAACTAATTTAGATAGATTGATTATTTGTTCATACAGAAATTTCATCTTCTATTCACGATTATAAACGCGTTTTATTTGCAATTTCATTCAGTTCGAGTTCAAGTTTTCTTTTGTAGAAAAATTTGCGGAATGATAAGGGTAGTAATATAGTTATTGCTCGATATTCAATGCAGGTAGAAGAAATGAGTCAGCTGCTACCATTTAACATTTTATTGTATAATTTGTAAAATAATCCGAAAAAGGGGAATACTCCCAACAAACAGAAATTTAACTTCGTGGAGCATGAACTTAAAACAATATTTAGAACATTAGTAATAAGTACGTAACAAACGGCACATCCAATCAAAATGTTAATTTTGTTTTATGTTAAGTAAGCTCGTTTGAAAGATTCGTAAGGGGTTAAACGTTAATAACATACAAAAAAAATCAAATTGATTTCACATTAATTATATCAAAACAGGTGTAAACGTTTCTTATATATTGATTATTGGATTGATTTTTACCAAAAGCAATTTTTATTGTTTAAGATGCAAATTTTTGTTCACTAACTCTTCGTAGATATTCAGTAATTCATTCACAGACACTTCCCTTTTTGAATCCTCGTCATTGCTCATATTTCACCAAAACGGCTACTGTTACTTTTACTCTCCAATATCTGTTAAATTTTTACAATAAATATTTTCTATTATATCCCTCAACATTTTAAATGTAACAATAACTATCAACTCTTCAGATATATAAAACTGTAGGCATTAAACAAAAAAACATTCGATTGTGGGCTTTTTCCCGGAAATTTTTAAGTTACATAAGTAAAGACGAAATCGATAATACAGAGGTTAACTGCATGGTATTTTAAAATAATTCCACCAAAACTTCAAATAGTTTCATTAAATATATTCTTTAAAACAGGACACATATGTTAAAACCATTCAATTTATAAAGCATATACTGGAGAAATGGGTTAACCCCGCTTATTATTTTGATTATCCTACATTTCCTTCCTTTTAGGCAAGTCCGTTCAATTTTCGCCGAAGTCGCTACTATTCTATTTTGGTTGTATCTTTATTGGGTATTCAATTACCGGAAAGTGCTTTTTGTTTTAATATTCGTAAATATTTTCTTTATTATTTGTCAAATTTTTACCAACCTTATTAGGTTTTTTGTCTTATACAACCGACTCATTTTGAGAGTTAGATATTATGTAATATTTCTCTTTAGTAGAATAACGTTACCATTTCCTTATATCTTACTCCCTATTTTCTATTAAATCACTACCAAACGTTGTTTTACTCTTATTTAATTATTGAATATATATATACATTTTAATCGTTTCGTATAATTTTATTTAATTAATACCAAAGATGTAACGTTTCTGTTTCATTTGTAGCTGTCCTAGATATTCATTCAATAACTCCTTCTACATTTCATAAATTTTGCCATATTATGCAAGTGCATTTGCGGCATCTTTTATTAGCCTTTTTCATTAGTCTGTTCAATTTTGTACCAAAGACGTGACTTTTCGTAAATTTTTCCTATTCTTTTGCCCTGTCATATTTGTTAGACCTTTACCATATACCAACTTCTTTCTGCATACGTTTTCTTATCTTTTTAGCAAGTCTGTTCAATTATTACCAAAAATCTTTCTACCTTTTTGTACCCAAGTGAGTCTTCATTTCCCAATCTCTTTACGTGTTCATCAATATATCCTCTCTCTTCATTTACCTTCTCATATTTATTAGACTTTTGACATAAACACTATATTATTTTCTTTGCCCTATGACAATATTTCTTTTACCTATTTTCTTGTAGTAAACATTTGCTTTTCGTTTGCGCTCTCATTTCTATGAGATAATTACCAAACATTGTTTTACTTTTATTCAAAATTTTTTTGTAGACATTTTTTATCCTTTCATACATACCTATAAGTGAATTCAATTTTTGCCGAAAATACTACCTTTCTACCTTTTTATACCTAAGCGAGTTTTCATTTTCCAAAGTCTCTTCTTTAACGTTTTCGTGAATATCTCCGTTTCAATTACCCTTTCATGTTCATTCGACCTTTACCATAAACACTATTAATTTCTTTGTCCTATGCCAGTGTTCCTTTACCTATTTCTTTTCTTTCACCCTCTCATTTTTTTTTTAAATCGCTACCGAACATTGTCTTGCGTCTGTTTAACTTTTTCCGTTGACATTTTCTTATCTTTTCATGTAGTCTGTTCAATTATCACCAAAGACGCTACCTTTCTACGTTTTTGTACCTTAAGTGGGTTTTCATTTTCCAAAGTCTTTTATCTACGTTTTCGTGAATATCTCCATTTTATTTACCCTTTCATATTCATTAGACCTGTACCATAATTACTATTAATTTCTTTGCCCTATATGTACCAGTGTTTCTATTACCTATTTCTTTTCTTTCACCCTTTAGTTTTTATTAAATCGCTACCAAACATTGTCTTGCTTCTGTTTAACTTTTTCCGTAGACATTTTCTTGTCTTTTCATGTAAGTGTGTTCAATTATTACCAAAGGCGCTACCTTTCTACCTTTTTGTACCTTAAGTGGGTTTTTTAGTATCTAAAGTTTTTTCTTTACCTTTTCGTAAATATCTTCGTTTTATTTACCCCTTCATATTTATAAGACCTTTACCATAAAACTATTAATTTCTTTGCCCTATGCCAGTGTTTCTTTTAACTATTTCTTTTATTTCACCCTCTCATTTTTATTAAATCGCTACCAAACATTGTCTTACTTCTGTTCATCTTTTTCCGTAGACATTTTCTTGTCTTTTCATGTAAGTGTGTTCATTGATTACCAAAGACGCTACCTTTCTACCTTTTTGTACCTTAAGTGGGTTTTTTAGTATCTAAAGTTTTTTCTTTACCTTTTCGTAAATATCTTCGTTTTATTTACCCCTTCATATTTATTAGACCTTTACCATAAAACTATTAATTTCTTTGCCCTATATCTACCAGTGTTTCTTTTATCTATTTCTTTTATTTCACCCTCTCATTTTTATTAAATCGCTACCAAACATTGTCTTACTTCTGTTCATCTTTTTCCGTAGACATTTTCTTGTCTTTTCATGTAACTGTGTTCAATTATTACCAAAGACGCTACCTTTTTACGTTTTTGTACCTTAAGTGGGTTTTCATTTACCAAAGTCTCTTCTTTACGTTTTCGTGAATATCTCCGTTTCATTTACCCTTTTATATTTATTAGACTTTTACTATAAACACTATATTATTTTCTTTTCCCTATGGCAATATTTCTTTTACATATTTTGTTGTAGTAAACGTTTCCTTTTCTTTTGCCCTCGCATTTCTATTAGATAATTACCAAACATTGTTTTACTTTTGTTCAAAATTTTTCGTGGACATTTTTTCCTTATAAGTGAATTCAATTTTTGCCTTAGATACGATACTACCTTTCTACCTTTTTATACTTGAACTGGGTTTTCATTTCCCAAAGTCTCTTCTTTACGTTTCTGTAAATATCTGCTTTTCTTTTACCTTCTCATGTTTATTAGACCTTTACTATAATAACTATTGATTTATTTGTCCAAGGCTAGTGTTTCTTTTGCCTATTTCCTTGTCGTAAACGTTTCCTTTTCTTTTACCCCTGAGTTGCATAAAAAACTACCAAACATTGTTTTACTTCAGTTCAAATTTGTCCATAGACATTTTTTCATGTAAGTCTGTTCAATCTTTATCAAAAACGCTAACTTTCCACCTTTTTGTACATTAAATGGATTTTCATTTCCCGAAGTCTCTTCTTTACGTTCTCCTAAATATATTTTTTTTTATCGTTTTTTATAGATTAAATTTTTACCATAAACAGTATATATTAATTTCATTATCCTATTCAAATATTTCTTTTACCTTTTTCATTTTCCTTTCTTTTACAATCTCATGTCCATTATAGTAGAATATATGTTGCTATGAACGCTGCTGCTGTATTTCCTTGTTCTTTATGGGGGTTAAATTTTTACCAAAACGCAATTACTTTTTTCTTTTATTTTTACATACCTATTACAATTATAAATAACTACCATTCATGCGTTCAATTACAGAAAACGTTAATTTTTCGCTTTTTGTTCTACTGTTCGTATTTAGGTGTTCGATTTCTACCAAAGGGATTACTTTTTGTATTACAATGACTGCGGTATTTGGTCAAATTATGACACACTGTTAATTAACCACCATAAAAAATTACCTTATATTTCAACACTTTCATAAGTCGATGTATAGTATATTCCTACCTAACAATTCACAGTTCTGTTAACATTTTAATTATAGTGGGTACATTCACTGTCCATATTATCATTTTACCGTCTTACTCTCATGTAAACAATATTTAGCGCATTCATTTACCGTAGTCTTGTTTAAAATTTGTTATACCTGTTTGTTTATTTTTTATTGTCCCACCCACCTCCACTTTCAACTTATACCTTTTTACAATTAGAAACCTTTTAGTAAATATTTGTGGGGTTTATATTAAACACTCTTAAATATCTTCGATACCTTACTTTAAGAATCCTATTTGAGTGTACCTACTACTTAATTATTTAGGGGGGAGTTATTTTATTTCATGGATTATTTTAAGTAATATTGGAAGACTCCATAATGAAAATAAGTTTGATTTTATACCACCTTTTCTTTGTAAACGACCTTCATATTTTATCATCAAGATTATCCCTACATATATATAGATGCATATACCACTAATAAGTAGGTCTACCTATATTTCAATAACTATTTTCTGTTAGATACCCTTTCAACAATTAAATGGCTGTTTCATATTCTTATAAATAACCAAAAAAACCATAACACGTACTTTATATCAAAGGAAATTGGAAAAGTCCAGTTTTTTTCTAAATAATCCGTTTTTCAACATTTATATAACACGTCAATTCAAAGAACACAATATATAACAGAAGGATTTCAAATTACATACCCATGTATCAACTGACAATTTTATAAAATATTGATATATATATACACAAATGTGTAGTTATTAATTTTATCATTTCTAATAGGGTTTTAAGTGAAAATTGTTTTACCTTTTCAAATTTTAATATTATTTTACATTATCAATCATAAATGAGGAACGATTTTATAATTGTCTTACTTTGTAGAGTTATTTCTTATAAGAAAACATGTAAAACGATTCGACCTTGTGATTCTTTATTTGAGTAAGATAAGTAGGTACAATTAATTTTTCAAAAGACAGAAATTAATTACTATTACTATCGCTAGATGTATGTTACGAAGTTGTAAAACAAACGCATATTATTCTATATTTTCTGCTAATGAAATTACTAATTAATAAATATATTTTCATTTAATTATATACGCATTTATTACAATTTTTCAGTGGGAATTCTTATAGTTATCAAAATCATTTATTGGTAGTTTAATTGTTTTACGATTGGGACCAAATTTTCGATTAGTTAATTAACTTTGGTTTCAATATATAATTTCATTTCAATGAATTGCCAGAAGCAGCATCAAGCAAGCAATGAGGAGTCAAAGACAATATTAATATCTATAATTTAACGTGAAACAAAAATTCTATTTAGTTAATTTATCGTAGTACCCATACAAAATAAACAAAAGCATCTCGTCAATAGCATTTTGATAAGAAATAGCGTTTCCATACATATATATATATTGTAACATTTAGTTGAAACACATGCAATATTAATAAAGCTCGTGATATCAAATATTTACTGTATGTATATATATATTTAAAAAAAAGCTGTTGTCCCATCTATAGCCAGATTTAATACGTGAGGGATTAATCTGATACGACATTCGATTAACAATTTACAGTGGTAAGCAATAAGTGCAATCCAAGCAATTCCAAAACACTAATAAATTACACCAAAAAAACCGTCAGTGAAATCGTTATTCATGGGTGAAATAAAAGCAATCAAATATCTTCTATTTTACTTACAATTAACGAAAATAATGCGTTACAACAGGCACACATGTAAAAGTACATTAAACTTACATTTTCGCTTTTTAATTTCTGTTTGGTATTAATTAAGATTAGGAAGGGAGTATAGATTAGCTTCTCTTTGGATATTTGAAGGAACTTATGTGGTTTACATTTTCTTTTTACCGATTTTGACAAGGAATATTGCTCACCGTTTTGAATTTAAATTAAAAAAGAAACCTTTTTTGTTCATTAATAAGCTTAGGTAGTTGTAAGAAAGTTACATATATCTCATAATATTATAATATTATCGATTATCAATTAATGGTTATATTAACTTTTATGTTAATGCATTTTATTTTAAGGATCTAGATATATACCGAACGCTAATTTTAATCAATAATTTTTCTGTCTTTTTCTTACTTATTGCGACAGAAGATTTTCTACTTCGGGCATTTCAGTTCAGTTTCAAATATCAGATTGCAGAAGGCGCCACCAATTAGTTTAATTATTTTGGTATAAGGAAGCATCATGAAAGCGTAAGTAATGTATTTTGCCTGTGTTTGTAAAGAACATTACATGAACATTACAGAAATTTTTCAAATATGAGAATGTAGCATTCGCAAGAATTAACACCATTAAACGTAACAATCCGATAGGTGCTCTTTTACCAACAACTAAAGAAAATAATGCGTTATACAACAAAACACAAAAGTACGTTCAAACAGATACAACACAGCAAAATTATGTGTTTACTTCTACCAATCAGCTAGTTGTTCGATCTATTTTAGTATCAATACATTAATGGTCGAGGATATGCCACAAAACTATTTTTATTACAACAGTAAACCATTTTCGTAAATACGTTTTAAAAAGAAATATTTATTGGGGTGGATATTTCAAGAGTTAAATGTATTATATTGACTTAAATAACTACCTATTTACCTTGTTAATAAGGAGATCCACTTTTTATCAATCTTAGAAACGTTTACTGAGGGGCGAGGTCACTAAAATTTTAATCGTGAATTTGAACGTTTTTTACCTAATTAGGCAGAGGATATTTTGATTGGTTTTAAGATTTTGATGCCTGACGCTATAGTAACAATTAGAAACAATATCTTAAAATGTAATTTATTTAATTTAAAACCGCTACATACTAATCTCTTGCTGCAATGTTTTGAAAACAAAGTTTATTTGCACATATGTAGAAGAAATTGGTGTTTTAGTTATAAAAGGTTAAATAAGTGAACTTTTCAATACTTTCTACTCTTGCAATAAATCGTTCTGATTAGTGTTGTTGATTTTGTTTCACATAAGTAACTACCCTTTAGTTTTAAAGTTAGTAAAGTCTTGTTTTCCTTTTTTTTTTTTTACTTTTACAAGCGACTTATCCGACTAGTTTTGTGGTTTTAGTTTCATCAAGAAACTGCCCTACTTACTGCCTTGTTTCTTTTTTATGTATATTCTTTTGCCAACGAACTTTCCGATTAGTGTTATGGATTTTGTTTCATAAAATAACGACTTATTGGTTTTAAATTTGATATATTCTTGTTTTCCTTTTTGTACTTAATACATTTGTAACTGATCATTCAGACTTGTTTGTGGATATTTAATAAGTATTGTAGATAACATTTCATTTTCGTTTTTCTGTTTTATCAACTCTTTGTTTCGTCAAATAACTCCTATCTGGTTTTACCTTGTTAAAAAGAAAAATTATTCTTAATCATTAAACATAAACCTATTGTATGATGCCAATAAATAAATCGTTAATAAAATAACTTTGATGTGAACGAACGTATTTGTTAAGTATCTCATTTCTGTTCAATTTTATTAAGGGATTATAATATGCAACACTTTCTGTAAGTAATTTCTCATTCTTTTATAAGTTATATACATTTCATTTCTGTGAACGAGTCACAATCTTTTTGCAACAAATAGATACGTTATAGTTTAAAATCACGTATTATTAAAAGGAACTGTTGATTGTTATTCATAAATACTAATAAAAAAAAAGGAATAGTGTATATTGCGGGGGGAATTTACTAGTAGGAAAGTCATTTTTAATGGATTAAATAAGATGGATTTTTTCGCCTCTTGAAGCAACTGCGTAGGGAAGCAATTTTAGCATTTTAGTAAATGAATTTGGAACTTAAGAACCAGTATTTCATTTATTTTCTTTTCTCTAATTTTTTGTATGTACATATCATTCAACCAACCGATTTACAATTACCAATTTATTTACTTTAATATATCCAATATGTATATGTGTACATTCTATTTTTATATGTATGAATATCAACGATTTAACACCAAATGATTAATTATTCAGGGGCGACAATTTGTATATAAAAACCTTTTTTCTATTTATTTATATAAAA